>NW_012267244.1:1423249-1431040 GCF_000151885.1 Dipodomys ordii | reverse complement strand
AACTTCGGGGAAGGGAGGGAGGGAGGGGATGGTAGGGGGAAAACAATGGAGGGGCTAACAATTTTCAAGAGGAAGTGTACTCATTACCTCACTCATGTAACTGTAACCCTCTGTATAGTATCTTTACAATAAAAAAAAATAAATTCCACTTGACAGCTGTATTCATTAAGGGACAGAAATCACAAAATTCATTGTCAACTTAAAGAAGTGGACATGAGGAAGGGCTTGTTGCACTGGCCTGCAAGTTTCAGATTTAGCATTTATAATAAAAAGGATCAGAATTTGAAAACAGTAGTTAATATTACCTACAAGATACATGGAAATTCCCTCTCATGATGCCTAGTTTGCATCTTGTATTTCAGGATTGTTGATGTAGCATAGCATTAAGATAACAGGGTTTCAATTAAATCCTGAGAAGTATCATGGGAAGTTAAATTAATATCTCATAGCATGAGTTTTTACATCAGAAAATGGTGACAAATCTCTCTTACTGCTCTCATTGGGCTTGTAAGGAATATTGAATCCCTTAATTTCTTAGTTTCTCACTAAGTAGACTGAGACAGAAATTTGACAGCAAGTCATTTATTTGGGAAGTGATTCCAGAAAACGTGGTAAGACCATGATTAAGTGAAACTGGAAGGGAGAATGTACATTATTGCTAATAAACACCAGACTCTACATCCCTAAAAGGAACAAACAGCAAGCCTTGCTAAGGGAGAACCAAAACTGGTGCATTCAACTATATTTGTTGCAGCATTATTTACCATAGATAAGATATGGAACCAACCCAAATACCACTCACTAGATGAATGGATCAAGGAAATGTGGTATATATACTATGCTTCCATCAGGAAGAATGACATCACCCCATTCATAAGGAAAGACTTGGGAAAAATCATATTAAATAAAGAAATCCCGACCCAATGAAACATCATTTCCTTCATGTGTAATAATTAGTATATGTCTAGGATAGTCCAAGCAGAGGATCACAACAGCTCCACAGTATGTACATTGGTACAAATAGCAATCTTACTAAGAATTCTTCATGAAAAAGGCCAAAAATCCAGGAATGGTCGTAAGCTTTAACTTTCCATTCCTCAAAGGTTGAAGACTACCTTGAGGTCATTTACTTTCTGACACTTCTGACCTCCCTGGACACATATCTACCACATTCTAGATCCCAAAGCAAGCCCCCTTATAGAAAGATACAGGGCTTGAGATAGAAAGCATTTGCTTTCTTTAAAAAAAATTTAATATGTATTTTTATTGTAAAGATACTGTACGGAGGGGTTACAGTTACATGAGCAAAGTAATGAGTCCATTTCCTGTGGAGTATTGTTACACCCTCCTTTATTTTTCCCCTATATCCCTTTCCTCCCTGCCTCCCTAACTCAGCCTCCCCTCTTCCACCCCCCCACCTTCCCACCCCATGCCCTCCCCCCCCCGCAAAGTTGTAAAATTGGTTTTCAACATACTGTCTTGTACATCTCATTGTTACAGTGGGTCATCCTGTATCCTTATTTCAGCATTTTGTTATTTCCCTTCCCCTCCCCAAATTAGAACAATGTATACACAAGCTATAGCATTTGCATTCTATAGAAACTATCCACCATGGCTGCAGGTGACCCCTAGATCAAGCCTAGAGGATAAGGACAAGGCTTTGAAAGCATTTGTGATAGCAAGATGGTATATTTATCATCAATGCAAGGAACTCAGGAAGCACTTAATAAATTATAGACTATTTCAAGTCTAAAATACTGAGCACTAAGGTGGCAAAAGGAAAACAGCATTATTACTAAGCAGATGAGATTAAATATACACAAACCAGAAACCTGGCAGACATTTATCTTCTTCTTTACTTTCATCTCTCATATTTTTTCCAAGACCCATCAATTTAGTAACCTCAACATGATTTGCTTCTCTCTTCTCCCCTGCAGCAACTCTAAAAGCAAGCATTTTATATGAGTTTCTTTAAATATAACAGTCATCTTCTGGACACCAGTGGTTCACACCTGTCATCCTAGCTACTCACTCAGGAGGCAGAGATCTGAAGACAGCAGTTCAAAGCCAGTCCCAGCAGGAAAGTCTGTGAGACTCTTATCTGCAATTAACCACCCAACAAGCCAGAAGTGGAGTTGTGGCTCAAGTGGTAGAGTAGTATCATTGAGGACAGTACCCAGACCAGGACAGTACCCAAGCCCCATGACCAAGGTCTGGCCATCTAACTGCCCTTTTTAACATCTTTCTTTCTTACCTCTTGCTGACTTTTATCCAATGCATTCTTTCTGAATTTTGAGAGTACTTTTACTGAAACTCAGTTCTCATCAGATCACCCTCTACTTCAAATGCTTTATTGATTCCCTCTATCCTGGGTAGAAGATTGTCCAATTCCATTTTTCCTGTACTTCATCCTGGCCCGCCCCTAAGTCCTAGACCTAAGATTTAATACCTAATATATGTCATACTTTCTCATCACTCAGTGCCACTGTTGAACATTTTCCCCCATGTTTCTTAGTGTAGAAGCTTGTTGATTTTATTCAAGAATTCAGGTTGTTATTAATGTCTATGAAAAAGTAACTCTGATATTTTCTTTTCCCTCTTGACATGCAGAAAGATTATAGATCAGCTGTGCATATCTCTTAAAACTTATCACCTGTTTTTATCAAGATGGCAGATTGCTGACACACCACTTTCCTCTGTCTGTACAGAAGAGAAATAAAATATCAGGTATGTGACTGCAAGAATTGGCAGGCATGTTAGGGAGCTGGGGGGGGCAGAGAGGGAGTCACCAATAAAAGGGCAGATAGCAGCAAGAGAAGACAATTAAAAAAATACCAGACTCTAAATCTCTAAAAGGAATAAAGAGCAAGCCTTGCTAAGGGAGAACCAAAACTGGTGCATATAACTATATTTGTTGTAGCATTATTTACCATAGCTAAGATATGGAACCAACCCAGATGTCTCTCAGTAGATGAATGGATCAAAAAAATGTGGTATATACACACAATGGAATTCTATGCTTCCATCAGAAAGAAAGACATCACCCCATTCATAAGGAAAGATGGGAAAAATCATATTAAGTAACCAATGAAACATGGTTTTGCTCATGTGTAATAATTAGTATATGTCTAGGATAGTCCAAGCAGAGGATCACAATAGCTCCATAGTATGTACATATGACCATGTAAAATGATGCTAATCGGGTTGGGGTTTTTTTTTTTTGGTTGTGGTTTTTAATGTACGGTGTGTGAAGTTATTTCTTTTTTCCTTTTTTCCTCTTTGGTTTATCCCCTGTTGTCACTGTTTTTTAATTTGAGTACCCTGTGGCTTGTATATATGTTTATCTGACTTGGAGAAGGGAAGGGAATAATAAACAAACAAAAACAAACAAAAAACAACCTGGTGCATAGATGTGCTACATTCTGGAATCCTTCTCCCTTTGATGTTGTTTTTTGTTTTGTTCTTCTTATGGCAAGAGCCACCTTCACAGGGCACTCTGTGAACAGAGTAACAAGCTTTGCCTGGACCACTTCAGTGTCTGTGTCTCATGTTATATGACAAATTCTGGCACAGGCTGGGCACCAATGGCTCTTGTCTATAATCCTCACTACCCAGGAGATTGAGATCTGAGGATTTTGATTCAAAGCCAGCCCTGAGAGGAAAATCTGTGAGACTCTTATCTCTAATTAACCACCAAGAACCAGAAGTGGAGCTGTGCTTGAAATGGAAGAATGCTAGAGTTGGGCAAAAATGTTCAGGTACAGTGCTCAGGACTTTTTTTTTTTTTTGGTCCGGTTGTGGGGCCTGAACTCTGGGCCTGAGTGCTGTCCCTCAGCTCTTCAGCTCAAGGCTAGCACTCTACCACTTGAGCCACAACACCACTTTTTTTTCTTTTTGCTTAAATGGTGCTGAGGAATCGAACCCAGGGCCTTGAGCATGCAAGGCAAGCGCTCTACCACTGAGCCAACTTCCCAGCCCAGTGCTCAGGACTTGAGTAAGGTCAAGCTCAAGGTGTGTACACATACACACACACACACCAACAGAGAGAGAGAGAGAGAGAGAGAGAGAGAGAGAGAGAATAAATAAAGAACTGGCATAGGAGCAAACCAGCTAGGAAAACTGATTTCAGTCCTGAGCACTGTTGTAACAGGCCATTCCAATGTGAAGGCACCAGTATCTGTTCCTCAAATAAAACTTTTGGCTAAGTGAGCTGATTAAAGGTCCCAATGCTTGGCCCTATTCCAAATGGGTGAAACTAGCTATACTCAGAGACCCCACAGCTCATCCTCTCCCGCTATTTGACATGTCTGGAAGCACCCCACTGAACCTTGGCAGAGTATCCCAGCTCTCGGGGATTACTACTACTCCATAGGATCCACCCTGCCTCACTCAACTAGGTTTCCTGATCCAGAGCCTTAACTGATCACAGGCCACCCTGTCCATCCAGGACCCCAAGGGGAAACATGAACAAACACAACAGGAGAACTACAGACAGGAAATTGAGTTCAGAGACTGGAGAAGCACATCCACGGCCCTGATAGAGCCCAGCACACATACACCTTTCTCCTCAATAAGGAAGCAATTCTTTCTTCTCTCTTTTTTTTTTAAATTTTCAGTTTGCCATTCTTTTATATATTGTCATTTTTCCTCTGTACATTTTTTTTTACTTTTCTTCTCTCCCTTTTACAAACCATTCTGCTATGGCTTATTACAACTAATTTTTTTAATTATTCTTAATTTTCCCACCCTTTGGCAATCCCTGATGACAGCACCCATCTCCACAATAATTGTACTACGTTCCTACACAGTAATGTTTACTTACAGCCTTTCTTCACCATTCCCTTTATTTCTTCCCTTCCTTTTTTTTTTTTTTGTCGGTCGTGGGGCCTGAACTCTGGGTCTGGGCGCTGTCCCTCAGCTCTTCAGCTCAAGGTTAGCGCTCTACCACTTGAGACACAGTGTCACCTCCGGCTTTTTCTGCTTATGTGGTGCTGAGGAATCGAACCCAGGGCCTCATGCATGCAAGGCAAACATTCTTACCACTGAGCCACCTTCCCAGCCCCCTTCTTATTTTTACTATCTAGTTTTTAGCTTTGACCCAAATGTTTTATTTTCCTGATTCTCTACTAGTCGTCTTCAAATATAATGTAATGGATTATATAGATAATGTTTCAATTGTATTTTACTAGATAAAAATACCTGGTTTAGCATTATTTTTTCTGAATTTGTTAATGCTGATTTATGCTCCAAAGTCAATAGTATGACATAACACATCAACCTTTTCTACTGTTCCAGAATATAGAGAATAATTCAACTAAAAAAACTTTTAGTAATACCTCCAAATATTTCTTTGGTTAGATAAACAGATAGCACCATGGAAACACATAAAATATGGAAAAGAAAAGCAACATGATATCTCAAAACCAGACAATAAAGTATTTGAATGATAGTGACAGGGATGAAATCTCAAAGTGTGAGCTCAAAAGAATGGCAATAGTAGGGGCTGGGAAGATGGCTCAATGGTAGAGCACTTGCCTTGCATGCCTGTGGCCCTGGGTTCGATTCCTCAGCACCACATAAGCAAAAAGAAAAAAGCTGGAAGTGGCGCTGTGGCTCAAGAGGTAGAGCGCTAGCCTTGAGCTGAAGAGCTGAGGGACAGTGCCCAGGCCCAGAGTTCAGGCTCCACGACCACACACCCCCTCCAAAAAAAAAAAGAATGGCAATAGTACTGACTAATAAGATAAAAGAAAGAATTGTACAAACATCTCGATGGAATCAAAAACAATACAAGTAAATAGCCAAGTGAATTAAGAG
Source organism: Dipodomys ordii (assembly GCF_000151885.1). Taxonomy (NCBI): domain Eukaryota; kingdom Metazoa; phylum Chordata; class Mammalia; order Rodentia; family Heteromyidae; genus Dipodomys; species Dipodomys ordii. The sequence goes on along the minus strand of NW_012267244.1, from coordinate 1,425,226 downwards.
ACTATGCAACTAAAGCATAATAACAAAAATGTAAATTATTTTTAATTAAATTGTTAATTTTGAATTAATATACTTTAGTAATATAAAGGGGTTTCCTTGTGATAATTCCATACATGTGTGCAGTGTACTTTGTACAGGTTCATCCCTCTATTACATTTCTATTCCTCCTCTCTTTCTTCTCCCCATCAAATAGTTTTTGGTGGATTTCATTCATCCAAAAATTCTCACTCATTATTTGAGTCAGGTGTTAAAAGTTTCAGAGTTGTTTTTGCTTGTTTTTATTTCTTTAATTCCTTTGGTGTGTGTTTGTGTGTGTGTGTGTGTGTGTGTGTTTGTGTGTGTGTGTGTGTGCGTGCGTGTGTGTGTGTACATTCTAGTGAAGTGCTCTACCACTGAGAAATCTATCCCCAAACCAAAATTCCGTATTTAAATTCTGGAAGGAAAAAAGTATCTTTCACATTAAGGAGATCTAGATATTATATAAACAGATTAGCGAAAAGTATGGCATTTCTAAAATTGATACTTGGGTTTTATTTCCCTTAGACAAGTAAGTACTATGATCAGCACACTTTGAAAATGGCTGTCAAAGCTGGCAATATGACTTAGCATATCTAAAGACAATGCATTGTCCAGTTTTGTTCTTCTACAAAAGTAGATTTCATTCTTACCAATATCAATGAGTGAGTTGAATGTGTTGGTTTGTGTGTACTCATTTGACTTCCTTCCTATAGGAATCAGTGACCCAATCAAACTTTGGTCTGAGCTATTCTTATTTTTCTTTCTTTTTCTATCTCTTATTTTTCACAACTATCACCACAGGGTGTGTGGAGGCAATAGAAGGATGAGAAGCTGAAGATAAAAACACACCCAGTTCTTTTACACTTCTTACACTATCCATAAGTGTCATGGAGCCTTTGCCCTGAACGACCTTCAGTGTACAAGTTTTAGTCATTTCACTGAGGGATCACAGAGAGAGCTAACCAGTTCCTCTGTTTCACTCTTTTTCTTCCCTCTAGCCTTCTACATCCTAGCAAATGTCATTAAAAGAGCCAGTATCTCAGAAGCGGAGGTATAGCTCAAGTACAATGCCAGCCTTGAGTGAAAAAGCCAAGTTGGAGCTCAAGGCCCTCAGTTCAAACTCCAGTACAGCATTAAAAAAAAGCCAACATCATGTCTGTCTCAGGCTGGGTGAATGTCATGATTGTGCTCTCCAGAGCAAGCATATTCTGCTTCATTCAGGTAAAATATTTATTATATTATATTAACTAAAGTATAATTTTTTTGTATAAGTCAAATCAAAAAACTTAGCAATTGAAGGGGGAGGATTTCACTTGACTATGTCTGAACTGATAAGCTAAAGCACTCAAAAGGAGCCTTTAATATCTCTATTCTGGACCAATGTAGTCAGAACAGCCACAGAAGCTTTGTCTCTCATGCTTTGTTAGAAACAAAATCATTTTTCAGAGTAGAGTACAATGATTCTATTATTTAAAGAACAACAAAAATGTATACTCATGAAGAAAGTAAATGACATTATCAGTGAAATTTGGGGGGTCACCTATAAATAAAATTCCACTGTCTGGGCACCAATGACTCCTACCTATAATACTAGCTACTCAGGTGGCTTAGATCTGATTACATGCCTGTAATCCTAGCTACCTAGGATTATCACAGTTTGAAGTCTACCCAGGCAGACAAATCAGAGAGAGTCATCTCCAATTAATCAACAAAATACTAGAAGTAGAGGAGTACCTCATGTGGTAGAACACAAACTTTGAAGGGAAAAATCCAAGCAAGAGTGGACTAACCTATGTATTTTTTATATATTTAAAGGTCAAAGTTTTCAGTCCAAAAATTTTATAAAAGAATTTTGTTATAGGGGCTGGGAAAGTGGCTCATGCAGTGCCTTGCATGCCTGAGGCCCTGGGTTCGATTCCTCAGCACCACATAAGCAAAAAGAAAAAAGCCGGAAGTGGC
>NW_012267244.1:1400839-1423199 GCF_000151885.1 Dipodomys ordii | reverse complement strand
CTGTGGCTCAAGTGGTAGAGCGCTAGCCTTGAGCTGAAGAGCTGAGGGACAGCGCCCAGGCCCATAGTTCAGGCCCCACGACCGGACCCCCCCAAAAAAGAATTTTGTTATAATTAAAGTCTACAATAAAATAATATATTTAACAGAGTATTCTTTTATAACCAGTTTTTCAAAAGCAAGAAATCCTAGTTTTGGACTATATTGCATTACTAAATAACATACACAAGCTATTACTACTTGTTTTATATAATTCTTTAAAAAAAACGATTCATTTCTCAATTTAACTTTGTTACATTTTTGTTTTTATCATGAGATCATTTCTTCAGTGAAACATGTTTTATTGATATTTTCTTCAATGTAAAAGTTTTGTATGGTTTCAGCCATATCCCATAGAGTTTAATGGGTATAGACTATAACGCGAGAGGAAAAAGATGAATGTCCAACTCTCAAGCATTAATTTGACCAACTGTGCTAATAGTTCATATTTAGAGGCACATAAAATATGAAATTTCAAGAGAAAAGCTGCTTTATTGAATGTCTTCAGTGAAACCTCTAGATGGCAGTATCTTTGCTTCTTTGGGTATCAAGACAAATAGCTCTTGAAGAAAACGCTTAATGTTATTTTAAAAGCTTTTTCAGTTCTAAGAAAGAAAAGTATGTAGGAGGGCTGGAGATGTGGCTCAGTGGCAAAGTAACTAACAAGTAAGCCTGAAGCCCTGAGCTCAGTATTTTAACTTGTTTGGGTTGTAGTCCATTAATATCCTTCTTAAAAATCCTTTGGGAAACTGATGTGGAAAAGGAATGTTTACTCTTTGGACAATTCAAACTTCCAGGTTGTTAGGCCTTTATATAAAGAAACTTCTTACAGAAAGCAACGGGTGCACATTGCTCTTGATCCTGTCTGCATTTCTTTCCACAATTTTATGTTTCCTTTCTCGCCTAATTTCACCATCTCCTAAACTTCTTTTTTCTCTTTGTGAGTTAGAAACCTCAGCTAGTAGTCACAAGAAAACTGATAACACTTCAGCCCTTGTGATGGAGATTCCCTATCTCAGAAAATGATACCCATTACCTACCAAAACAGTATCATAGCTAGCCTTGAACCATGATTCAATCTCTGTTTGCTGAATGGCTGGAATTTTAGGCATGAAATATCATGCTTGACATGGTTTTGTTCATTTGTTAATTTTGTTTCTTTTTTATTGTTTATAGAGTTCCTTTATTTTTAATATCAGTGATAGCACCTCTTTATCAGCATCCATTAGTAATGCACTTAGTGGAATTATCACATAATTCCAAAAATGTATGCACTTTACTTCAAACATTTTTTACTCCTATTTTATCCCCTTATACTCCTTACTCCAATCTGCTTTTCAAGTTGAAACTATTGAAATATTATAATTAAAACATTTTTTCTTGATAAATAATAATGCTTAAGAAGTAAAGATACAATATTATTCCCATGCAAATATAAAATTATTTCATGTAACAGATATTTTCAACTCATTGATTAACAAGGAAATTAGCTTGAGGGAAAATTTCAAGAACACACAATCAAAAGAAAGGGGCTAAAAGTTGCCAAAGTAGTTAAAATGTCCTATAAGACAAGACAATGTAATGTTTTAGTAAGCTTTTATCTTAAGAACCCAATTTGGTCTATCACTATATATAAGCATTACTTGCAATACTATTAATTTTGTGCAAGCTAATTTCTACCCATATTGAAATGTTAAAAAAAGCCTCCTAGATAGAAAATTAGGTCAAAGTAAGAAATCATTTTATATTATCAAATGATCTCCAGAAAGTATGGCAATAATCTCTTTTGCTACTTTTCAAATGATAGATATTTTTCTTCACATTGCCCTTTAAGAAAAATAATTATATTGGCCAGTTGAGCAGTAATGTATAAAAGAGCCTTCTTGCATGTACTGCAATATAGGGAGAAACCACAAGAAGGCACTGCACATTGCATTTCTTGTAAAATAGTGAATTGGATGGACGGTTAAATTGTTGAGAGACATTGTTTTGTTACTGAATTTGAGCACTAATCAAGCAAACTTTCTTTAGAAGAAAATGGGATTATCCCTAAAGCTAAAAAAAAAAACTGAAAACAAAACAAAACAGGAATAACTTCTTGTTGAGCTATGTCTGGTGTGATGGCTCCACTCCGTATCCACAGACTGGGGATTAGAGGGTTATCTCAGTGATTGTGTAGCAGGTGCAAGGGCCTGAATTCCAGCCCCAGGACCACAAAAAGTAAATAAATGCATACATGAGCAAGGGAAGGAAGGGGAAGGGAGAACACCTGACGAGCTAAGAAAGGTCAAGCCCACAAACAAATATGAAAAAGGACCATGCAGATAAGCAACATAAGTAAAGCTGACTGGATGAAATATATCACCCAAGACTGGAACCATTACAAGTATGGTAAATTGGGAAGCCTTGTGTTTTTGGTTAAAGACAGATCACTAGTCAGGTCCAGACAGATGATATATGAAAATACAGTTTCAAATTGCCAGATTTTCAGGTCTTGTTTGTTACTTTTTTTGGGGGGGGGTTGTTTGTTTAGTTTTTTTTTCCTCTCAGTTCTGGAAACCCAACCCATAACCTCTCACATGTTAGCCAAGTGCTCTACCACTGAGCTATATCCCCAGCCCCACATTTTCAGATATTGCAAGATAAAGTAAAACACAAAAATGAATGTGTTCTCCTGATTTTTTAAAAATGCTGTTTACATGGTGAAAACAAAACTTAAGAAAAGAAAAAAAAATATGCAGCTTTCATTTTAAGAATTTCCTTGAGAGTTTTCTAAAAGCCCTTTTCCATTTTGAAGTCCATGGAAGAGGCAGATTCTGAGAAATGAGTATGATTAGAGAAGCAATGGGAAAGGTGAGCAGTTGTGATGAGCAGGAAAACAATAAGACTATAGGTCCCAAATCCACGAGACAACTGGGAAATCAGTATGAAGACATACTATATGTTGACTAGACCAATTGGAACCATGGGGAATTTGCAGTTTTCACAGACTAGAAGAAAAAGTTGTGTGTTTTTTTTTTTCATGTAAGATGAGTGTGGCCAGGTACTAGTGGACCATGCTGTTACTCCTAATTGTCAGGCTGAGATGAGGAGGACCCCTGTTTCCTGCTTCATAACCAGTAACTGTGCAGAGAGGCACTTTTCAACCCAAGTCAAATGGAAGGCCAAGATCCGGAGGACTGTGGTTACAAAACAGTCTGAGCTGGAACGTTTGAAAAACTCCATCTGGTAAGAAACTGGTGGTATACCTCTGATCCGAGAAATGATAGGAAGCCTTAAAGTAGTTGAATAGCAGCTTGGACACAAACCTGGACAGCCTACTTTACTCCCTAAGGATCTCACCGATCTTCAGGTGATGGGAAGCGCATGTTGAGCCATAGAAATATACATCAAAGACTCCGTTTTTCTGGCTGCCTTTTGGTCTACTTGACCTGAACTGAACCAATCACATTCTCTTTTCCTCGGGACTTCTGAACTTGGATATTGAGCCAAAAGCATTGCTAAGTACGTGAACTGAGAGTTCAGGGCAAGATTTGATCAAGTTGGGCAAAGCAAAGCACTAATAAATTGCAATAATACAGAGAAAACAAAAGTAAGCCCAGAAAAGGAAGTGAGAGGGGAAGAAAGGGAGAGGAGAGAGGAGAGGAGAGGGAAGGGGATGGGAGGGGAGGAGAAAGGAGGGAAGGGGAAGGGAGTGTAGGGGAAGGAAGGAGAGAAGAAGAGAGAGAGTGAGCATGCAAGGTTAGGCTTTTAACATTCTTTTTCATTTTCTGGCTGACCTAATTATATTTTATTTCTCCAAATAATTTTTTGAAATGGCCAGTTTTGTCCTTTTAATAAAGCTCAAACTTATTGATGCTTAGGTGTGCATCATTGAGTATTTACACATAATTTAAAACCCCTATCTCCTAGTCTCATCATCACCATGAGCAGGAAACTTTTCCTTGGCAGATTGGTAATGTCTCATTTGTGTGACCTGAGAACACACTATGGTCTCCATGGTGATTCTTACAGATGTTTCTCAAGTGATCTTATCGTTATGACTCTGAAGGTTAAATTAAAGCATTGCTAAAATAAAATTAACTAGGACCTCAGGGCCAAGTGGAGTTTTCCTTGGCATTTCCCAGGTAATTCTCTCTACATGATAAAATGTAAAAACAGCAAATTCTTGGTGAGTTCAAGGGCTTCAGTGAAGCTTTCAGTTTTTGCAACTCATCCTTAAGAAACAGTATCATTTTAGTAAATGGAATAAAAATTATTCCATTTTTGTTGTCTATTTAATGGTCAAATATTTTCTAAAGCTTTAAATAAACTGAACAGTTCCATGGAGTCATAGCATCTTAATATACATGTATTTCCTCTTGATTCTTGAATCAATGATTCAATTATTCTTCTTTCCTTTCTCCATTATATCCCATTTTCCCAGATTGCCAAAATCTCTTGCTAATGAAGAACACACTCTCAATTATTTTTATCTTTATATTCATTTGTTTGTTCTCACATGTTAGTATATATCTTGCAAATGTTAAATAAAAATTGATATGAATTGTTGAAGATGTATATATGTGTAAAATGTAGCTTTAAAAACACATTTTCCAATTATACAGAAGGTAGCTTGATTATTATATCTAACAAGTATATTCACATACTTTGCTATGAACTTAAACTTCATACTTACTCTCTATCAATTTATGGTACAGGCATCAGAAAAAGCAGGCTCCTCAGCCTTTCTTCCTTTCATGACAAGGTTTTGTCCACTTGGCAAAGGCACAGCAATAAGAAGAGATATGCTTGAACCATATCACAAGGGTAAGGACATTAGTGAGAGAAGAGCCAGAAAACCTGAGTGCTAGACTTGGATTGCTGTGACAAGTGGGAAGACCAAGGGAGTTGTGCTGTAGAATGAATATTTGTTTCCCAAATTCTTATGTTGAACCATAACCCCAATGTGACGCTTTGGAGAGATGGGTCCTTTGGAATTGAGTAGTACTAAAGGGTAAGCCCTGATGGATGGAACTAATTCCATCCTGTAGAAGAGCCAAGAACTCTCTCTATTCTTTTGCCATCTGAAGCCCTGGTGAGAAGACAGCAGTTTATGAACCAGGAAGTAGGCTTGCCTAGATCACGAACCTCCTGGCCAAATAGTTTCGTGGTGATTTATTTCTTTTTTCCCTTCAGTGCACTGGGGTTTGAATTCAGTATCTTACTCTTGGTAGGCACATGCTCTAACACAACCTTTACCTCTTTGGCTTTAGTTCTTTGGAAGGGTAGAGGCTCACATTTTTTCCTAAAGACAATCTTGGATTACTATCGTTGTATCTATGCCCCTTGTATAGATGGAGCAATGATGGGCAGCATTGCACAACTTAATGGGTGAGATGAGGGTCTCACTAACTTTTTGTCCAGGCTTACCTCAAACTGCAGTCCTCTAGATGGCCAACTCTCAAATAGCTGGAATCATAGGTGTCCATTGGTGGTTTTTCTAACAGTGAGATTTAAAAAAATACAAAAATCTATTGCATTTGTATGCATTAATAATCCCACTTACAATAGTATTAAAAAATCAAATACTTAAGAATAATCTTAACCTAAGGACCAAAAAACTCTTGAATACTATAAGCTATAAAACAATGATGAAAGGAATTTAAGAAGGCCAGGTGCAATGCATATCTATAGTCCCATCACTTTGGAGACTATGGCAGGAGAATGGAGAGTTTGAAGCCAGCCTGGGCTACACAATGCGTTCCAAGGCCTCAAGGCCCTGCCTAAAAAATAAAAGCAAAAGTCAACAACAGAAAAAAGAAAGGAATTGAAGAAGACACAAATGAAAAGATGTTCTCTGTTGATTGATTATAAAGCTTCAATATAGTAAAAAATAAGCATACTATCCAAAGTGACCCAAAGATTCAATACAATCCCTACCAAAATGTCAATGGAATTTTTTTCACTGAAATAAGAGAACACAATGGAAAACTTGGTATAGATCCACAAAGGAGCCCAAATAGCTAAAGGAATCTTGAGCAAGAAGCATAATGCTTTCTGATTTCAAATTACACTTTAAAACAACAGTAAATAAACAATATGGCATGCCATCAAACAAATATAAAGAATAAAAAGCTCAGAAAGTGAAAAAAAGCAGGGGCTGGGAAGATGGCTCAGTGGTAGAGCGCTTGCCTTGCATGCCTGAGTCCCTGGGTTTGATTCCTCAGCACCACATAAGCAAAAAGAAAAAAGCCGGAGTGGCGCTGTGGCTCAAGTGGTAGAGCGCTAGCCTTGAGCTGAAGAACTGAGGGACAGCGCCCAGGCCTAGAGTTCAGGCCCCACGTATGGACCAAAAAAATAAATAAATAAAAAGAAAGTGAAAAAAAGCATATATGGCCAATTAATGTTTGAGACAATTGTCAATAATTCACAATGGGGAAAGAAGAGTGTCTTTAAAAACTGATATTGAAGAAACTGGATATCCATATGCAAAAATTAAAACCAACCGAACAAACAAGCAAACAAAATAATGAAACAAGGATCTTTGTCTAGGCTCTTAAAGTTAGACCTCCTTAGAAGCTGTTTTGATTGATTTGTGTATATCATAGATACTTGTAGTTTCAAAAATTCCTACCTGATTTAGTTAAAATTATTGCTTCGGTAACTATTATATAACAAAATAAACCTTAGTGTCTGTTTATTCATATTCATATCACCTAAATAAATCTGGATTAGTTTAAAAATTAGAAAGGATTTCTGACATAGATGTGACACTTCCTGTCACACTCACAATTTCCTGGGATTACCTGAGAAAGACTGGCAGTCACTTCACAGCTACACATATCAGTTAAGTGATGAGTTGCTTCATAGAGCTTTAAGAACTATAAGCTTGTAATTAGAGCATATTCCAGGATAAAGAGTAGCAGAAATTTATTTAATATCAGAGAATGGACTATCAGGCAACTCTGGAAAACTAAAAGTTCAATTACATAGGTACCTTGGGAAATAAAGCATTCTGGGCAGTTTTCTGCAGTTTTAATCCTTCCTTTAATCTCTTGCTTTACCCAACTGAGATGCAAATTGTTCTAAATTGCCTATAAACATCTTGTTTTCTTAAACAGCTTATTGAATGTAGTTTATTATTTTTTTCTTTTCCCAGTACTAGGATTGAACCCAGGCCTTGTGCGTGGCAGGCAAGCTTTCTACTACTTGATCTATTTCTTCAGTTTTTTGGTTTTTGCTTTTGAGACTGTCCTGCTGCTACCTTTGCCTGGGTTGGATTTGAACTAACATTTCTTCTCTTCCGTATACCAAATAGCTGGGATAACAGGTATGCAACTAGCATACCAGACTAGTTTAATCTTTACGTGACTACAAAATATTTATCACTATTAACTCTTTACCAGTCAAAAACCAGGAGTTGGAAGTGATGAGATACAGTAGTGTCAGCCAAGAACAGCAGGTCAGCACATTACTCTAACTTTTAAGTCCAGCAACTTTTTTATTCCAGTACTGGTGCTTGAACCCAGGGTCTTGGGCTCTCTCATGAGGACCTTCCTTGCTCATAGATGGCACTCTACCACCGTAGCCACAACTCCAATTCTGATCCACTTAGGCTATTCTCTTATCTTTCCCTTTTATGATGGAAATACGCATGTATGTCTTGGAAATAAATTAACTGCTTTTGATTTTATAGGGACTTAAAAGTTTGCCTTGAGTCTTAAAAGAGACTGTAAACTAAGATTTCAGAACAATGTTTTAACTGTTAAAAGGCCACGAGGACTTTTGAAGATAAGACTGAATGCATCTTAATATTATGATAAAGACATGAGACTCTAGGGGACCAAGGGTAGAATATTATGGTTTAATGAGATATGTTTGGGTGTCAAGGTGACATGGGGTGAGTTTATAATGCTTAATTATTATCAACTTGGTTGGATTAAGGAATATTTATAAGATTAGTAAAGCACACCTTTGTCTATCTCTGTGAAGGTGTTTCTAGAGTATGAGTGGGGCAGATGTCCCTGAATGTAGGTGACACTATCCCATAGGCTCGCAGTAGTGGGTGGCAGAGATAAATAAAGGAGGGAGAAAACCCAGAATTCAGCCATTCTCCTCTCTTGACTTCCTGGCCACCATGTTGTAAGTTTCTTTGCTCTGCTTTGCCCTTCCTGTCATGATGAACTGAAGCCTCTGAAACTGTAAACCAAAGTAAGTATTTTCTTCCTTAAGTTTTTTTTTTTTGTTGGTGGTTTTTGTTTTCTTGGCCAAGTATCTTGTCAGACCAATGCCAATGTCTGACTAAAACACTCCAATGACTGGATGTGCCAAATTATACACTTCAGAATTGTCCTCAAGCTGGCTAGAACAATTATTTGTTGCAGCATGAAGTGTAACATCCACTTATCTTAATTATGTTGGGGAAGCCTAATAGGCAGATTGGTGCCCAAGTGCACATCTGGACAGGACGCAAGACGCTATCTTAAAAATAACCAGTAGCGGGCTGGGAAGGTGGCTCAGTGGTAGAGCGCTTGCCTTGCATGCCTGGGGCCCTGGGTTCGATTCCTCAGCACCACATAAGCAAAAAGAAAAAAAAGAGCCGGAAGTGGCGCTGTGGCTCAAGTGGTAGAGAGCTAGACTTGAGCTGAAGAGCTGAGGGACAGCACCCAGGCCCAAAGTTCAGGCCCCACGACTGGACCCAAAAAAACAAAAAACAAAAATAACCAGTAGCTTACAGAGCTGGAGATGTGGCTCAGTAATAAGGGCACCTGACTAGCAAGAATGAGGCTCACAGTTCAAACCTTGTAATTGCCAAATGAAAGGAATATTTTCTTTAATCTCTAACATTTTTTATGGCATTCTGCTTTTTGTTTCCATAGAAAGCAGATTTTCTCTATACTAAGGGAAAAATGTTTTGAATTTTCTTTAATAATTATAGTTCTGGTTCACAAATTTAGGTCTTTAATCTACTTAAATTTTATTTTTATGATGGTATGAGCTTTCCCCTGACATCAATAACTATAGTATTTATTGAATTGTCTATCTTTTACCCACTAATATAAAATGCCTATGTATTAAGCACTAAAGGCTTAAATAGGTATTTTCTTTATTATCTTTCCCAGATTTGCTATATTTATCACATGCTTTTCAAAAATGCATTTCATATAGACTATATCCTTCTGAGAAAGTTTGAATGGATTTAATGTTATAAAAAGTACCAACTGCAGATTGAAATCAATGTCCATTTTAATATTTATTACACAGATGTTTACTTACACATATTTGACAACCATAAGGGGGAAGCTTGTGCATGTCACATTCGTATCACTATCCATATATGAACAAGTACACGTAATCATTTACCCAACTATATCAGAACATACACAATTTCTCAATTAAACAGACAGCAAATAAGAACAAGCAATAGACAATTAGTAACAACACAAGTAAGAATTATTTTTAAATGTACTACATTTTGATGACTTCAAGTTACTTATGTATTTATATTTTTAAAAATCATAAATTACAAGGGTCACTGTCAGGGTGAAAATATATGTTTTAAAGTTTTTTAAATATGATATTATGTGTTAGCATTATTTGATTTGTACTTGGCACATGTGGTATCTTAGAAAATAAAAATACACTTTGCCAATTTTGTGTATTGTGCAGTTATAAGAGAAAAAAGCACTGTGTTCAGTCATCAGGTCTGTCCCTAGGCCATGTTGTGTGAGGCAGGGTAATTACTTCTTGTTCCTAGAACCAGGACTGAATTTTTAAAATGCATACTTAAAACATATAGCATGGGTACTTAATGAATGATATCCTTTCCCAATGTGTTCCTATTTTTTTCACATGGTAGCAATAACAAAATATCATGGTCTTATTATGTATTACAGGTGGAAAAAATGTTAATTTAATAAATAATATTAATGTATTCTGGAAAATTACATTTTTTAAAAGTAAGGAGAAACCCTCAATTGGAGTAACTTTTTCCTAATAATATTTAATGCATACTATACCCTAATTTTAAAATAAATCTTAAACTATAGATGAAATGGTCAATGGTTAAGGACTTTTGGTTTTCTTTTGTGCTACTGATATAAAAATAATGGCTATATTTAAGGCTCATCAAGTCATTATAGTTGCCCTGAACCATCATGTTATCAGCTGAAACAGTCCTATTGCCTTGAATGACCATCCCAGATCACTCATGATATTCTATATTTGAACCAATCATAGCCTCCTTTCTAACTATGTAAAGGTTCGTTTGGTGGCATCTGGCAGTTAGTCCATGTCATTAAAGATTACTCATATAAACAAATCACAAACTCATCTTTTTCAGACTAAATACATGGTGTTTGGAAGAAATAGTATTCCTGAAGATTGAATGTATATTATTACAAGAAAAAGACTACTCTATACAGCCGTGCTGGCATCTCTACTGTTGAATCTTTTTGTTTCCTACCCTGACGCCCTAACAAATCATCCTTGCAAATGTGACTCAAAACCCCTCCTCTAGGAAATTTTCCCTAACAAAACTTTACACCTCTTTCCTTATGTCCTCTATACTCAAGCATAATTTATATGAATTTCAACTTGCATATATTATCATATTGAGTGCCTTCTACTCCCAGATATAATGTTGTCTATGACTTCCACAGTGTTTAGCACAGTGTTGTGCATGTACGTTCTGGCTGTGTATATGCATGTGTGATGTGTGTCTCTGTGTATTAAGTGAATTAATTAAAAAAATAAATAAACCTAAAGTACCTGGCGTCTGTAAGGTAGAAAAAGTTATATAATTTGACAGAAATCAGAATTGCTCTACTTTTCTAGTAGTAAAAGATTTGGTTCCCAAATCTGCATCCGTTTGCTTTGAGATATGTCAATAATAAAAAGGCAATAGGAAAAAAAACTGGTTTAAAAAACTTTATGAAATATTTCAAAAAGCTTTGTGATAAATTATCAAGAGCACCAAACCAAAACAATTACTAAATAGTGGTTTTACTTTCCCTATGACTTTATGAATGTAGACTTGTTTAGTTCAAGACAAAGAATACCAAACAGGAATAGGTGTTGTGAATCAGGATAGAAAGGCAATTCACTCTAGGCCAATACATAATACACATTTTGCAATTAATTTAAAAATCCCTTTGTGGTACATATATATATGTTATGTCAAGTAAAAGAATGGTTTATATCAAGATATCATAGATTTCTATACTTGCTTTAATACTGTAAAACATGAAACAATACTGAAGTTCCTACTTAACAAGACAAATTTTTTATATTAGCTATTAATATTAAAATAGGTTATAATAAAAAATTATTCTCAATGTGTATATTTTCAGATTTGCCTGACAGTGTCCTTTTAAGAAGTCTAACAGTTGGTAGTTAGATTATATACATTTGAATTTCACTTTCATGACTGAAAAATATTACATAATAACAAACAATAATATATAGTAGCATTTTACTGAAGCACTCCATTTATATTTAAAGCTTTGCTATAAAACAAACTTTATTGTACTTTTCATAAGTTAATGTACACAGAATAAATAAATACTATAATTACATAAAGAATAAATTAAAGTATAAAAATACAAGACCATAATCATGGGATGCTTTAGCTGTCATTCTAAATGTTGGTTTGTGCACTTCCATTTAGTTCTAATGCATTTTTCAGGCCAAGGAAACTTAATCTTTAAATGAAATTCTAAAAACTCAAGTTTGGTAAAAATTTAAGTGCCTCTTTTCTTAGATCACTTAGGAAATGAAATTTTAAAAATGGGCATACTGTGCTACATACTATATTAGTACAGCATTTTCTAGAGTCTATGACAGCATTGGTAAATGATAAGCTTATTTAAGTAATTTCTTATGTAAAAGAAAACACTCTAATTTTTGTGTATCATTTTCAAATCTTTTTTCTAATATGCAATAGTTATATAAAAGCAGTTCTTGAAATGCTCACTATTAACCATTTAAAGCAGCACAAAACGAATTAGACTAATTTATATAATTAACAAAAATAGGTGGAGAGAATATATATATATATATATATATATATATATATATATATGTATATTAGGGTGAGGTCCTAGAATTTGTTACACGTAAGGCTAGACTTGCAAGAGATCTCATGGCAAATGTAGACACTTTGTGACATATCCCAGCTTTTGAAATATAGTTAGAAGCCAATCGAAAAAGCCTTTCGGCACCAAAGGTATTGAAGTGGCCAGGAAGCACCTTCTCCACCAGACCTCTGTCCACTAATTCTATCAGACGTTCGCAAGTGCCAACATAGTCACTTATCCTGCTGTATGGGAGCCAGTCAATCAGTGATCCATCGTACACGACATCTCCACTGAAGAGAATCTTTCGGTCTTTGTCATGCAAGCAAATACTACCTCTGGAGTGACCTGGCATGTGCATGACAGTGAGCTGTCTGTCACCAAGGTTGATCACATCCCCTATAAATGGAAACATTTAACAGATAAATAAGCTGTATACATGATTTTAATCATTAAACATAAGGACACTGAATAGTTTCAAAGAAATCAGGAAGGATGATGCTCATTCACTATTACTCCATAAATACTATTATATCTTAATGATAATTTGAAAATAAAAGTGGCCTGTATTTCATTCCTATTGTGTTCTAGCTTAGTATTTGCTAAAGTGAGTAATGTACAGCTCTACTTTTGCAGGTTATTATAAGCTTTTTTTTTAAGAGTTAAGGAGCTTTGTTTTCTGTAAGACTTATAAAAACTTTTAATTTCACAATGGATATTATAGATATACATAAAGAAAATACACAATTTCTCAAACTTATTTGACTAGAAATCTTTTACTTTTCAGAACAGCCACAATACTACTATCCTGTTGGCACAACTTTTTAATGTTGCAATGGTGAGGTAGACTGTGTTTTACCCTTGTTATATCACTCTGTGGGAATTAAAGCTCAAAGATTTAGTTTGCATGATCAAGCTCTGGATAATGCTATTGATGTTGTGAAATAAATGATTTCTTACCCAGAAACTTCATGTCCTCTGTGAGAATCTACTAAATTGTTGCAGGCTCAGGCTACTTTTAAGTAGGGCAAAAATCTCAAAGTTATCAGTTATGGATAGGAGAAAATGAAGCTCTCTAGGGCAGGATTTTGCTGCGTTTCACAGAACTTACGTGCTAACTTGAAATAAGTAATGATTTCTTAAAATATTTATATAGTTTATTTCTAGTACAAACACATTATAGGAAGAAAAAAATCAAAGAAACATAGCTAAAAAGTCAATGGAGGAATTCACTAAACAGAAGGAAAAACACAGGAACAAAAGAAAAAATAAAATGCAATATAACATAAAATAGCAGTTCAAAATCCAACTGTATCAATAATTACAAGAAACATGAATGAGGGAGGGCACCAGTGGCTCATGCCTGTAATCCTACCTAGTCAGGTAGTTGAGATATGAGAATTGAGGTTTGGAGTCAGCCTCAGCAGAAAAGTCCATCAGATTTCATCTTCAATTAATCAACAAAAAAGTTAGATGGAAGGTGTGGCTCAAGTGGTAGAACACCTGCTCTGAGTGGGAACAGGTGAGTGAGAATGAAAAGCCCTGAGTTTAAGCTCTGGTATTGGAATAACAAAAGAATGGGATAAACACTCCAATCATACTCAGACAAGGATTAAAAGCACGATGTATGAGGTAACCAAGAAAGGAACTTAGGTCAAAGACAAAATTAGATTGTAAAAGGTACAGCATATAAATTACAGGGGCTATTACTATAAGACAAAATAATTTTTTTTGCACAAGAGCTATTCCTAGAGAAAAGAGATATTTCATGGGTTATAAGTCAGGCCAAAACACTTAAAAAGCATAAATGTATATACACCCAAAACAGAGAATTAAAAAAAAAACTTCATGAAGAAAGAACTGACACTTGAAATAAGAATAAACAATTGAGTAATTTTCCTGAGAAATTTCAAGAGCTCCTTTGTAATTTGTAAAATGTACATAGAAGGACACAGAAAATCAAAACAATTCCTATTAACCACCTTAACCTAAATGCCACATATAACATATTTAACTCCAAAATAGCAAAGTACACTTCTCAATTGTGCATGAATATCCAGAAAGACATAAAGCAAGTTTCAATAAATTTAAAAGGAAAAAAAATACAAAGTAGGAAGTGAAGTGGCTCTGTGGCTCAAGTGATAGAGCACTCACCTTGAATGGAAGAGCTCAGGGACAGCATCCAGCCCCAGAATTCAAGTCCAACAACCAACAAAAAATAAACAAAAAATGCAAAGTATATTTATTCACTGACCATACTTAATTAAAAATGAGAAATAACATTAAAAAACAAGACATGAATTTTGAATAAACAAAATTAGCAACATGAGTGATAAAAATAAATATGGGACTATCCATAAATGTTATTATACTTTTAGCCTATGACATCAAAAGGGAAGGTAGAGAGCACTATAGATAATACTAAAGAAAAAAATTATAAGATTTATAGAATATAACTAAAGCAGTACTTAGAAGATGGGCATCTTAAATACTTATTTGATGAAGTATTAAATTTAGTTTAACTTCTGAAGATAGTTAATGTAAAATATTAATAAAATAAAAAGAGAAAAAACAGATTTTCTCAAGGTTATCTCAAAAGATACATACAAAACCACAAAAATCTAACACTCATTTATGAAAAGTTGCAAAAATCTGCAAACAGAAAGGAAGGTCCTGAACTTAATAAAGCCTACCTATGGAAAAACCTACAGGTAATATCTCTTTGAATAGCACAGACCATACAAAGTGCAGGACAGCATAATCTCCTTTCCTTCTAGGATGGAACAAAACATGATGTTGCTCTTATGCCTTCCATCCACCATTACATTGAAGATCCTAACCAGTGCAATAAGAAAAAAAGGAAGTAAACTCATATATATTGGGTAAGAAGAAGCAATTCTATATTTATTCATAGTGATATGTATGGAAAAGCCCAAGAATGGAAGAAAAGCTAAAGATCTAAAAAACCAAAAGTTTAATAATATCACAAGATAGATCAATACACAAAAGCTACTGTACTCCTACATGCAGAAGGACTTTCAAAAATAAATTTTAGTTGGGTACTGGTGGCTCACGCCTGTAATCAGGAGGCTGAGATGTAAGGATTGCAGTTGGAAGCCTGCCTAGGCTGAAATGTCTGTGAGACTGTTATCTCTATTAAACAACTCAGAAAAAGCTGGAAGTGGTGCTGTGGCTTAAGTAGTAGAGTGCTAGCCTTGAGCAAAAGCAGCTCAGGGATATTGTGCAGGCTCTGAGTTCAAGCTCCAGGACCAGGGAAAAAAACAAATAAACACAAAAACATTCCATTAAAATAGCATTTGCTAGACAAACACTGTGAAGAGAAATTAAAGAAGGCCTAAACTAAAGACATAAAACTGAACCCATTGTTCAGTTAGAATGTAATTTAATCCAACCTTTCTATCACTGTACTGCATAGAACTCTCCAGAGAAGCTGAAACTGTCTGTGTCAATATGACCCAATATGAGAAATATTAGTCATTGTGACTATTGCCATTTGAAATGTTGCTGTGCTATTAAGGAATTAAATTTTTTATTTTAAGTTAGCTTTTCTATTCTCTTTTTTTTAAATGAAAAACAATTTTTTTTCCAGAATTGCTGTTTGAACTGAGGACCTTGCATTTACTAGGCAGATGCTCTACCCCTTGAGCCATTAATCTATTTTAGGTATGTTAAATTTCATCTCTTGGCTAGTCACATATGGTTTATGGCTACTGCAGCAGCCATAAACTCAGTCCACACTCAACCAAAATCTCAACATGATTTTAAAGAAACTGAAAACCTAGCGAAAAAATTCTATAAAGACTGGTGGCATGGCTCAGTGGTGAAGTGCTTGCCTAGCATTCATAAGGTCCACGTTCAATTCTTCCACACTGCAGGAAAAAAAAAAGTGGCAAGACTTAGACTACCTAATTTCAAAAACTTGATTTAAAAGTAACAATAAGTAACCTGGCTAAATCATGGATATAATCCATGTGAATAAAGAGTTCAGTCTCTTCCACAGTTACAAATTAGATCTACTCCACTGGTTCCATGTATGTGCTATTTTACTTTATTTTGTCAGTCATGGGGCTTGAATGAACTCTGGCCCTGGGTGCTACCCCTCAGCTCTTCAGCTCAAGGCTAGCACCCTACCACTTGTGCCATAGCACCACTTCCGGCTTGTTTATGTGGCACTGAGGAATCAAACCCAGGGCCTCATGTACACGAGGCAAGCACTCTACCACTGAGCCAACTTCCCAGCCCTGTTTTATTTTAAATTTGTATGCTACCTGTTGATTTACACTATCAAGCTGGAGTTTCAGCTCTCTACTCTTCAAAATTCCCAGATACCATTATTATGTATGTATACCTTTTTCATATTCTTACCATTCACTCACTCCAAAGAATCAGAATTCAATGACTTCACCCTGTAGTCCCAATGTTTTGGGTATTGTTACTGTGAAGTGCATTCATCATATCATCCAATACTCTAAATTTCCTTTGCATTAGATTTCCTGTTAACTGCATTTGATGTCTTCTCTCTTGGTTTATTCCCTTATTTTGAAGGAGCATATCTCTATGGCTTCTCTTTAACAGCATGTGTAAAAGGATTTTCTTTTTTTTTGGGGGGGGGGCAAAGTTGACTGGTAGTAGGATGGACACACAGATCTATTTGGGGGAAATCATTTGCATGTAGAGTTGAATGCAAAACTTCTTTTCTAGCTCCAAAGCCATTATGATCTGAACACATGATGGTTTGGCTTAAATTTCTTGAAATTGTAGAACTTACTTTGATCAGAATGCTTTGAACATTTACAAGCCTGGATGTGTTTTCGTCCATGGCAATGGGAACTCTGTTGGCCTTTTCAGAAATGCATATCTTTAACTGTGAGATATATTCTTGGATTGCCTCTAACTTTCTTATTTCTTCTCCTTCATTTTATTACTGTATTATCTCTTCTTCTATTATGTTAATGTTAGATTTTCCAAACTTTTTTTAATCAAATACTCTGTTCTCTTGTAAGCTTTCAAATTAATGTTCCATAACTTCTACTAATTTCTAGTATTTTAAATTCCAAGTGCACTTTTTTTGTGGATACTGTTCTGCTACTTATTTATAAAGCATTCTCATTCTCTTTTGGATATCTAGAATATGATAGCTTGTCTTTTTTATAATGTTATTGATGAAAGTCTCTACTTTCAAGTTGATCATCTCAAGATGTTCTCATGTTAAGAGGCTTCTGTCAGGTTCTGCAAAGTGCTTGGTTGCCTATTTGAATAGGGGAGTAGAAATCCTGCTTGAAGCACACATATGGTACCTAGCAAACTAAACTTGATAGTAGTGACCCAGCCAGGGATAACTTAGGAATGTCTCTGCCAGGGCATCTCAGTCTTTCCTTGAGGGTTCAGATTTCCGTTAAGATTTTTCTAATTTCCGTCCCTGGTGGTAGAGGTCTGGCAATCTTACTTCTAAGCATCTAATAGGAAATATACACTGTTTGATCCTGTTTTATACTGAACCACATTAGTGCCCATCAGACCTCAATCAAGAAACTACTCTATTTTACTTCTCTAGAGAGCAAGCTAACTGGATGGGGGAGGGGCATTCATTTAAGGAGAAAGGTTTTACATTTTTAAGAGCTGTAGCCTTTTAAATGCTTCCAAGCCGTTGTCCTTATTTTAGAGTTCTCCTGGTTCCAACTGAGGTACTGGCTAATGCTCATCCTTGGGCCTTTTCTGTCTTTTTCAAAGCTAACTGTTGATTGTATCTTGCTGGCTCGTATACAACAGCTAACTCAAGTCACCATATCTACTTTCTAGCATCTGAAATTGTTTCCTAAGTCAGTACAGATTTATACTGAAAGCAAACAGATCATATAACAGATCAGATGCTCTTACTTGTAGTCTTAGTAGGCCTTTAGGAGGGAGCCAGATTTTGTGTTTGTTCAATTTACTATGGATTCAATCTTTCTGGAATCTCTGTATTTTGTTTTTCACTTCCTCAGGTGACCTGTCCATCTGAAGCCACTCCTCTAAGACAATATATCCTTGGCTCTGATCAAATTGTTTAAAGATGTACAAAGGAGACAGCAATGTCAGAAGTTGAATCACTTGAATCCAGTGAAAGAAAGGCAACGTGCCAGACTCACATCTAGGAGATATGGGATATAACAAAGGTCTATTGGTCTCTTCTTATAGGAAAATTCTATTTCCCTGTTAATAAGGTAAGTTCTTTATCTATCAAAGATAAGCATGTACACTTATCATATTAAACATTTATCATACATTGCATGATATGCTTTTGAGATGAAGATCCACTACACAGATTTCTGCTTCTTCAAAACAGGTAATCATCAATTCACTAAATGAAATGTACTACATGATTTCAGCCTCCTTATGTTCTCAAACCAAAGCAATGAAGACATTATGCTGTTTGAGTATGTGCTGTACATATGCATTTTCAATATAAATATTTTATGTATCCTTCTAGGCATCTGGATTATACCTATGCTAATAGCAAGTTGGCAGGCCACATCATTCAGAAAAGACAGGAAATTAATATTCCTAAGAAGTGAGGAAATTAGCTACTACTTGAGAGGACAAGATATCTACTTCCTAATGAGAAACAACTTGTAATAACACAGTACTATCACATTCTAAGTGTTCGGTAAATATTGAGCTTTCTTTTCTCACCTTCAAAGTCATAAAGACTGCACAAGGAGCTGGTAAGCTCTTTCCAAATCCCAAAATGCTAGGCTTCTACTATCAACTGTGACTAAGAAAATGTGGGCTCTAGGCCCAGTTCCTTCTCAAATGATCTGTGTGACCTCAGGCATGAGATCTCTACATCTCTACATCTCTAAGTTAGTAATCCATACCATTCTTTCACTCTTTTCCCATTGCTACCACAGAAGTAAATGAGTAAAAAAATGTTTATCTTCCCAACACTTGAAATACATTTTAACATTACTATAAATCTTTTTGACCCAACTGCTATAATGTAATAAGGTGAATACCCATCAACTGCTTGGTTATCATCTACAAGTAAATAAAACAATTTTGTAGCTTTAGATTTTAAATTTTAGTGATGATGCTTCTTGGCTGGGTGGTGAGGCATAGAATTTTACAATTTCTTAATACCACAAAAGATCAAGATAATGTCATGTGTATGAGAAACTGAGTTCTGTAAAATATCTCATTATTTTCATGTTGTTCAGTCTGTGTTTCATTGTACCCCAGCAATTTGATGCATTGCATTACAGAAAGGTGTTTCTATTCACTAAACCAGTAAATAAATTGATCATGACAGAAAGAAGAGCTTTTACATTCTCACAATTATTTTAAAAAAACATATATTTCTCAGGTAGAATTCATGTATGTTTTGCATGGTTTGATCTATGACTCCTTGGTTCAACTCCTAGATTATATCATCATCTTGCTTACTGGGCTAATTAATTCAATTTAATCTCCCGCATGGAGAGAGAGGGGCCTGGGGCCTACCCTGTTTGGCTTTTTTCTCTGCGAATTTCTCTCTTGAACTGCATCCTGTCTTTTACCTATTTGCAGAGTCAAGGAAGACTAAGCTTCACCTTTACTGGAAACAGCCTTATTAATCTCTCAGTTTTGCTTTCACCCAGACCCACTATCTGTCATAATGTAAACCAGATATGTGCTGCCTTTATGTTCACTAAAGCTTTACCTCTTGTGAGGTGGTATTAAGAAATCAATCTAAAAGATGAGGATGAGTGAGGGGCTGGAACCACAGCTCTGACGATTTTCTAAGCCTACAGGTGGGAATGGATCACAGTGGGTGGTGACTGAGCAGATGGAATCAGTAGTTCTCAAAAGCATAGAGTATGACATGCACTCTTAGCAAGGCGACGCTTCTTTAAACACACACACACAGAGAGAGAGAGAGAGAGAGAGAGAGAGAGAGAGAGAGAGAGAAGAAATAGCAACAACAACAAAAGGCCGACCTGCTACCAAAGCGTTTTGAATGTCAGACTGGTGCTTGGGAAAAAGAATGGAACAACCCTTAATCACAAGTCTCAGCAGTGTCACCACTGTAAGGAGACACGAGAAACCCGATTAGGGGGTGGTGCTGGCTCTCATTCTCCGTCGCGGCACCGCACCAGGGCCGGATGTCTTAGCAGAGGAGGCTGGAGATGGCCTCGGTGCTGGTGGAGACAGAAATGGTGCTTTTGCACTGTGTCTCATCAGACGATCGTGCCGCCCTCGCGGCCAGCCCTCTCCCCTCCCGCCCGCGGGGACCCCCCGCTTACCATCCTGCAGGACCAGGGTGGGCTGCACCGCCTGCACCCGGAACTGCCTGGCCCTCCAGCCGGGGCTGGGCGCCCGCACCACCTCGCTGTCGGAGAGCCAGGTCACCGTCTCAAAGTTGTCCCCGCGGGCCAGGGCCTCGGCCTCGGCGTGGTGCACGGCCACCTGGTCGAACTGGTAGAGGCCGCCCGAGTGGTCGAAGTGCACGTGGGTGGCCACGGCCAGCAGCGGCCGGCGGGCCGCGTCCTCCTCCTCCTTGGCCCCGCAGTCCTGCAACAGGCCCGAGGAGTACAGGTATTCCGGGAGGCTGCGCAGCCCCAGGCCCGTGTCGATCACCACGTCCTGCTCGGAGCCGCGCACCAGCCAGATGTTGGCGCGGTTGCCCGACTCGTAGAAGCGTTCTTGGATCCAGAAGATGCCGTCGCCCAGCGACTTGTGGGCGTACCACTCGAGCGCCGACATGCTGGGCAGGGGTGCGGCCGGCCGGCGGGAAGCCGCAGAATGTCTCCCGAGGGCCGCGGGTGGAGGCACCGGGAATGCGGTGCGCCGGGAATCCTGACAAGCTGGATCCACGAGTGTGAGCCGGCCCGTCCAGCTCAAACGTGCGCTCCGCTCCGCGTCGCTCTCCTCGCTGCTGGAGGGCTGCGAGTGGAGGCCAAGGGTCGTGTCCGGTTCTTTCCCCTCAACTTTGCCTTTCATTATCTGCCAGAATTGTAATGGGTGCAGGCCTGTCGAGCCGTCACTTAGAAACAAACCGGATTCTAGGTCTAATGCTGCATTAACAGCAGGAGCACATAGTGACAGGTGAAGATGAGAGCCAGACCAAAGGAAGAATCTGTTTTGATTTTAAAAATTTGACACGGGTTGGAGGCATGACTCAAGTGTTAGAGCACCTGCCTGGCAAGAGCGAGGCTCAGCGTCGAAACCACATTGCTGCCCCCCCCCAAAAAAAAAAAAAAAGAAAAAGAAAAGAAAAACACCTAGTGCTGTAATCTTAGCAAGTCAGGAGGCGGAAATCTAGAGAATGGAGGTTCTGGACTGTATCTCCAAAAAGATGAGTTGAACCTGTGGCTCACTGGTAAAACAGTCGCCTAGGAATCTCTAGGCCCTGAATTCAAACCCTAGTATAAATATGAGTAGGGCTTGCAATAAGAGAGAGGTTTTTCTGTTTTTATCTTTGTGTGTGCATGTACATGCTGGTACTGGGGTTTGAATTTGGGCCTTGAGCTCTTACTCAGTCTTTTCACTCATGGCTAGCACTTTGCCACTTGAATTATACTTTCACTTCTGACTTTTTGCTGGCTAATTGGATATGAGACTTGTGGAACTTTGTCGGCCTGGACTGGCTTCAAACCATGATCTTCAGATCTCAGCTTCCTAAGTAGGTAAGGATTATAAGTGTGAGCCACTGGTGCCCAGCTGCTTTTGTCATTCTTTGTCCTCTGGTCCTTTAGTTTATAGCATGTATCTGTTTACTATTTTAGTCTTCTCCCTTCTTATATGTCAGCTGTATGACAGTAGGGACTTTGTTTTCACTACTGTACTGTAGTAAGGGCTGGCACATGCTAGGTGCTGAGTAAATTAAAAAAAATTTTTTTTGGGGGGTCCGGTCGTGGGGCCTGAACTCTGGGCCTGGGCGCTGTCCCTCAGCTCTTCAGCTCAAGGCTAGCACTCTACCACTTGAGCCACAGCGCTACTTCCCGGCTTTTTTCTTTTTTCTTATGTGGTGCTGAGGAATCGAACCCAGGGCCTCATGCATGAAAGGCAAGTGCTCTGCCACTGAGCTACCTTTCCAGCCCCTAAATAAATTTTTTTCTAAATAAGCTAGTTTATAAGCACTAGTTTATTTCTGGGAATAATACTCTTTTTTTTTTTTTGGTTTTGCTTTTGGTGCCAGTTCTGGAGGTTTGACTGAGTGCCTGGATGCTTGCCCTCAGATTTTTTTTTTTTGCTTTATGCCAGTGCTTTACCACTTGATCCATGGCTCC
>NW_012267244.1:1229751-1400055 GCF_000151885.1 Dipodomys ordii | reverse complement strand
ACAGGTCTTTAAGAAGGCCTTCACGTTTATTTGTCCCTCTGTCTGTAGCTCACTTCCTCATGACTATCCCTTTTTCTTTCTCTGCATGACTCTTTTCTCAACTCTTGTCAGGTTTATGCTGGAATATTACTGAATAAGATAGGGCTTCAACTGTCCTTTCCACAATAGCTTTTATATTACTTACTTTATTTTTATTTGCATACTTATTAGTCCATACTTTTTTGTTTTATTTTTAACTACTTTTTTTTTGTCTTTTCATTTTGGGTACTAGGGATGGAGCATAGCTACATCCCAGCCCAGTTATTTGGACTTTCTTACTTTAAGATAGTCTCTTTTTTTGGTCAGTCATGGGGCTTGAACTCAGGGCCTGGCCACTGTCCCTGGGCTTTTTTGCTGAAGGCTAGCACTCTTTTTTAAGCCACAGCTTCACTTCCCATGGCAGTATTTGTATTTTGCCCATTTTTCCATAGAATGTGAGCCCCATGACAGAGCAGAGATTTTTCTTTTGCTTAGCACTATATGCCCAATATATACAAGATGGCCTTACACCTAGGGTCCTTAATAAAGACTAGATGACTGAAGACTCTCCTTGGGGAGACAGATAAGATGACAAGTAACATGACTGCCAAAAGAGCCAGAGTAATATAGGATAATATAGTGTACAAATAAGGGAGTAGAGGAATGTATTTTAAGAGAAGTGTCATGCATTTCAAAGATGCTAGGGCTTGTGAAGGTAATGGCAGAAAGGGCCTGCCTGGCAGAAGGAGCATCTGAGAGCAGGTGTACCTAGTGTGGACATGTAGATCCAAAAAGTTAGACTCCAAAGCTTTGTTGATTAAATAATGTGATGTGTAATTTGCATCCTAGAAAGATGACTGGAGACTGGATTGAAAGGGGGGAATCTGGCTATAAACTAAAGGGAGAGAACACACAGTTTATTGTCCTCTGCTGTTAGATGCAAGGCCTCAAAGGAGACAGTCCTAGCAGAATGTCTAGCAGCCTCCTGGTTGAGCAATTAAATCACCCACAAGAAAGATACTGCCTCCCCTACCTCCCATCTGTTTGTACATTTACTTATCTAGCTAATATGTGCAAAGAATTGTGTCACAGTCATAACACAAAACTTAAGAGGTTGGGGGAAATTCAGAGACTAGCTTAGCCTATTCCAGGAGGATGATTTTATTTGTATCAATTTTTTGTGATATTTTTAAGTTAAAGGAGATTATTTTTATAGTTTATTAAAATGGACTTGTGTATTTCAGCTCTTGGATTCTCAAACTGCTCCAGTTTTCAAACCTGTCAGAACAAATTCTGAATAGGAATTTCTAAGAGACATACTGAATTATAAGGACAGTGCTATTGATTTAATAGCATTTTTGTAGTTATTAATTTACTTAGTTGATTAAAGACATCCCTGTGATTAAAAAGGCCTTCAACTAGTCTAGACATGTGCTTCAGGAAGCATATTATGGATGAGAAGACATGGGAAGGTTTCTTGAGGCCTTAGCTCATTCCTGCCTTTGATAGGAATTAATTTTAAGATTATCAGTTACCTTTTTGAGGGCCTCAATTTCCTCTTCTGTAAAATGGGAGATTTAATCTGCTATGGTTTTTAATTTAACTTACACATTTTAATTTCCTGGGATGCTTCAAAAGTACCGGCAGTAATTCCTGACTGTAGCAATCTTGGTTTTATTCCTCTGGTTGAAGCCCAGGTATTTTGTTGTTTGATTTTTTTTCCATTTTTAATTTTTTAGTTCAGGAAGTTAAGCAAGCAAAATTAACCCTGACAGTAGACTAATTGCATTGTACTTTTGTAGTGTGTGTGTGTGTGCCTTATCTTTTTTGATCAAGGCAGTTGTTCTACAACTTGAGACACAGCTCTTCTTTCAGCTTTTTGGTGGTTAATTGAAGACAAAAGTGACACAGACTTTCCTGCCCAAGCTGGCATCCAGCCATGACCCTCAGATCTCAGCCTCCTGACTAGCTAAGGATTACAGTATGAGCCAAAGGCACCTGGCTGAACTGTACTTATATGTGTAGATTTGCTCTTCAGATTATAGTACTTAAGTAATAAATTGAGATGCTTGACATCACTTGTGGAGCAGTTGCTGTATATAATGTGCTAGACACTGAGGGATATAAATTCTCTATTGTTGATTCTGTTGAAGAAACCAACAAACAAAAAACCATAAATGAAATTCCTCTTCTTTGTAAAAGGCCCATTTCCCCAAATCAAATCAATATTCTTTCTAGAATAGCAACTTATTATATATGTACATATATATGTACATATATAATACACATATCAGTTTTAAGAGTCCATTTGTAAGCGTATATTTCTAAGATCAAGATGGGATAGCATTGTTGGCATGTTGAGATATCTAAGCTAGACAAAGGTGAAAGTGGATGCTGCCAGGAAAAGAAAAAGGAGCAGGCTGCAGTGGAGAAACTTGTAGTCAAGGCATGATTATAGATGGGGTATCAGGACGGTAAGTTGAAACCACTTAAAAAGGTAGGTTTTAACCTGAATACTTAGATAGGGACTTTGCCTTTTATTGAGAAGCCAAGACAGAACATCATATGAGTAGCATACTCAAAGTTGTATATTAGGATGTATAATGTGAATGAATCAGAGAAAATGACCAGAAATATTGCAGTGTTCTCAGCAGAAGCTGAGTGGTAAAGCTGGACTGTGATAGAAAAATTAGAAAGAAAGTAACATTTTGTAGCAAGAATTAAGTGATTGATCTGTTCCATGTTGTCTGTTTTCTAGCTAGAATGCTCAATATTTGCTGACTGACTCAGTTAAATTGGACCACTTGAAACTGAAGAAGATTTGGCTAAGAAGCAACTAGAAAAAGCTATAAAAATCCTTTATAGAAGTTTGCCCAAGGGCTGAGGGAGTGGATCAAGAGGAGAGAGCCATGAGGCCATGGGTTCAAAACCCCCCCCAAATTTTTTTTGGCTGAATGAAATAAAGGAACAAAGCAGTGAGACTATTATCATAGAGGATTTCAAAAGAGTGATATTGGTCGCTTGGAAACTATTTGTTCCGTGATACAGTTATGAATTGAAGGACAACCTTTATCTCTACAAAGGAAGAAAGTGGATTAACCACTGATTGAGTACAGGGGCACTGACACATTGACTTAAAAAGAATGGGTTTATAAGGTCAGAATGCTATGTAATGATTAACAAAGTCTCACGGTGGGATTTTACTGCCAAGATGGGATTTTTCTTTTGTGACAGTATTGGGGTGTGCTATGCCTTAGCTTTTTTTCTCAAGGCTGGTGCTCTGTTACTTGCGCCAAAGCTCCACTTCTGGCTTTTTTGGTGATTAATTGATAAAAGTCAAAGACTTTTATCTTTGAGATAAATTAGAATCAGCAAAATTTGATGATTTTGGGGCTGTTCCATAAACTGATAAAATTCCTTGTAGGGTGAGTTTTTCTAATATGTTTCCAGGACCCTCACCAGAAAAGATTTGGGGGTAGTCCGTTTGAGGACTTGCAGATCCCCTAGGATTCAGCATGTTTTATGTCTTATTTTATTAGTCTAGTTCATTTCCATGGTCAGGCAAGTTTGGTAACTTTTACCTACCTAGGCTTGTTCTTAGTCTTTAATTAATGGCAAATCTGGGATTGGAATGGAGCCCGGTGGTCCTGGCCACACCTATTGGACTCCAGCTGCTGCTTGTTAGAGTGAAGGTATGAGCCTTTCTACTCAGCAGTTTTCATACTTGAAAGACTCAGTGTATGTTTCCGTGACTCAGCATCTGAAACAAGGCCATGTAAATATTTCCCTTCTCTTTTAATTTAGATAGAGGGAATTAGCTTGGTTATTAAGATGTGTTTCCCATCCTAATTTTGTTTCACAGTAGCTGAAGAGTGGATAAGGAAAATTAATCTTGGGTAGAATTCCAACCAATGAACAGAATAGACAGGTGTGACTCTAGTGATAGAGTGCCTGAGTAATCAAGTGCAAGGCTCTGAGTTCAAGCCCTGATATGGCACCAGAAAAAAAAAAAAAGGAGTCTATGAAGCACCTGGTTCTACAGGCATATTTTAACAAATCTACTACTTAGAAGATGTTTCCCAGAATAGTTCTTCCAGTATTCTCTGAGAATAGGTTTTCAAACTTTTTGTTCATTCCTCATTCCTAGAAATCTTGATTGAGTGATTCACAAACTTTTGTCTGTGTCAGAACTATCACGAGGGCTTCTTAGAACATAAATGCATACTTTATAGGAAAATTCTAGCTGACTCAGAGTTTGTTTGGTTTTTTTTTCCTGTTGTTCTTTAGGCCTGTGGTGGTACCCCACAATTTGCATTTTGAACCAGTTCCTGGGTGATACTGTTGCAGACACCATTCTTCGAGACCCACTGCTCTAAATTTTTAAGCTACCTAGGCAATTGCATCCAGGGTTGAGAACTGGTTATTTTGAAGGTTGGCTCTATGATTCAGTAAATATGAATTCTTTTAGGCTTTTGGATCATTCCAAGGGTAGATGGTAAAATTCCAAAGAAGTGGCCTGTTGTTAGTCATAGGAGGTGTTCCTCATTAATTAGCAAATTTGAAAGGAGTAACAGCAATGATCTTTAGTCCAGGTAAGACAATCCAGTGACAAGAGCAGCAGCTGAGTGAGATACTCACCCTGTGTGATCTTGAATGCAGGACAAGTGGTTTGATAGGAAATGACACTAAGCCAAGTGAGCAGAAAAAACAAACCCCTACTTCTCTTTTCGGGGGTTCTGAGGACAAACCACTGCTCTCTTGGGCTTTGGCTGTCACAGTTACATGATGTTCAGCATTATCCTTGGGAGGAAAATTGTAAGAAATATTTGTTGCAGTCATTGCCTCATTTGAATGTAGAATTTTTGAATGTAGAATTCCATTGAAAGAGCCCCTTAAGTGCATTGCCACCTGAGCCCACTGATACAATAAGTCATAGTTCAGACATTTCAGAAGTTCAATAGAAAGACTTGAGTATGTGATAAAATTACTGTTCCCAAAGTTTACATAATTTATCTTAGCTTTAGTTGAACAATTTCAGGGGTTTTCTCAACTTCTTTGGTGAAGGGAGTCTTGAATAGACTATACTGTAGTTTGACCTTGAAATATATCCCCACTCTCATGTGTTGAAAGCTTAGAACCAAGTGAATGATGCTGTTTTGTGTGAATTTGGAAACTACTAGCTGGAGAAAGTAGGTCACTGAAAAACGTGTCTTTGGAGCCTGTGTATCATCCCCAGCCTGCTTCCCTTCTGTTGCCTTTCCATGACATAAATTCCTCTGCTCCCCCATTCCCCCTTTGTCTTAATAGAGTGGACCTCCTTCAAAACCATGAGAAAAAAATAAATCCTTCTTCACTTCAGTTATTTTTCTCAAGTATATCTTACAGGGATGCAAATCTAACTAACACAGACCCCTTCATAGTCTTACTGGTCCAGTTCCCAATTTTGAGAGAAAGCTGTTGGACTAGAACTCAAGAAGTCTTCCTACCATTCAAATTCTAGGGTGAAGAACTCATTTAAAAAATTAGGGTATTTATAGTTAATGATGGTTTTCAAGTTGCTACAAACAAGATTCCTCCTTGTCTTCCCCTGTGCTTTCCTGAACCTGATATACTCTTGCCAAACCCTAGAAGGATGGAGAGAGTTGCACCAGTTGGCTGTGTAGGTATTCAGGCAGCATCACAGAGGAGACCCAGAATCAGCCTTCCACTGAAAATGTGGCTGAACATGAACAGTTCAACTATCAATAGTCACTTATTTCTTTACACATCTTGGTTTACCAAGAGTATTTTGAGTCCACTCCTTATACAAGGTAGAGTTGTACATTTAGCTCTTAAATGTTGGTGTCTCTTTATATATGATGAAGTAATTGTATTATTAATTGTGTTTTTCAGGATTTGCCTGCTGTCCTCCTGAAACTACTTCTGATGGCTGGGAATAAAGGAAGAGGACGTGCTGCTTATACCTTTAATATTGAGGCTGTTGGATTTGGCCGAGGTGAAAAGCTACCTGATGTAGTTTTGAAACCACCCCCACTATTTCCTGTAAGTACATTGACAGCTGACTTCACACAGCTTACTTTTTTATGTTTCAGAGATAATTAAAAATTCTATATATGCCTTGAATATTAAATGCCACCTTATTCTTTCTTACACTTAAGTTACATACATGAGTTATATACTCAAGTATAAGAAGGTAAATGAGTGTACTTCCCTGGTAGCTGTCTGTGATAGCAGGAACACACCAACTCACTCAGCCTTTGTTGAAGGACTTATATCAGTAGAAGGTCCTAACATATATATATATCTAAAGTCTAGATGTTCCTCTTAGATGTCTGCTTTTTACTGTAGATAATAAGCCATGTTCATACTTGGTGAAACCTAAAAAACTCAAGTATTTCAGGTATAGGAATAACATTACTGGAAGTTTTTCAAAACTAGCTCTTCTCCATATGTGAGATTACTTTTAAAACAATTTAAAGTTTCTGACATCTGATATTTCCCACCACAATCTTTTTCATGTCCTAGCTAGGCTGACTTTATTTCTCTCTCAGGGATTTATCTCTGTAAGTTTCCTGTCGGGAACTTTCTGTGCTCCTGTGTTTGTCTGGATGGCTACTTGGTTTTGTACACGCCTCTGCTCAAATATGACTTTCTAAAAGGCTATGTATACTTTCATTATGTAGACTAGCAACTGCCAACTTCCTTGGGCTCTTGTTAGTCATTCTTCCTCTGCCATGTTACTTGTAAACTACGAAATTGAATCTTACTACATTGGTTTATTCATTGTATATTTCTTCCTCAGAAAGAAAGGTCCATGTGTGTAGGAGTTTTGACTAGTTCCTCAGGATATCTCCTGTTGTCTACACATGTTTGTACCTGCATATATATGTAGAAATGCTGAATCCAAAACTCCCATTTGGCCTTTAATCTTTATATGGCTTATAAACCATTCATGTCTTAATTCATTATAAAAAGAGAAAGTATTGATAATACTTAAAAGGAGACAGAGGATATTGAATATTGGGTTGATATAAGTTTAGTAATCATTTCCTACAAGATTGATGCCTTTATTTATTTATTTATTTATTCATGACCAGCATGGAGCAGTTTACTTCCAGCTTTTTCTGTGATTAATTGGAGATAAGAATTTCACAGACTTTCTTGCCTGGGCTGGCTTCGAATTGCCAGATCTCAGCCTCCTGAGTAGCTAGGATTACAGGCATGAGCCATTCATTTATTTTTATGTGACCATTCCGACTTATAACATCACCACTAATTGAAATTAGCAGGAAATAATGCAGTTTCTCTCATTTGGTTGCCTTACTTTTTCAAGTATGGAATCATTTGATCAACAGATACTATGGCAAAATGATTGCCAATGTGTACATTAGAGTCAATAGAAAAGTTATGCATTTTCCCTACTTCTAAAATAAGAGTAAATTAGGAAAAGGTTTATAAAGTTAAATGGATTACAGAAGCTCAATATCTTTTGAGCTGACTGTAAAATTCAATGATGGTAAAACGAAGTTTTTCATTTACACTGGCTTTTTGTAAAATGTAAATGGAAAGATATAAGAATGTTTAATTTATGAAAATTAACTTTGTCTTTTGATTTAAATAAACAGGATACAGATTATAAACCAGTGCCACTGAAAACAGGAGAAGATGAAGATTATATGTTGGCCTTAAAACAGGAATTGAGAGAAACAGTGAAGAGAATGCCTTATTTTATCGAAACACCTGAAGAAAAACAAGGTGGGTATTGGATTGTTTGGTAATGTGGTTTATTATCTGTAGGTGAAACAATATTTTTGCAAAAGATATGTAATCATTTAATATTGATTCATTTGATTAAATTAGAGATGACCATCCAACTTGAAAAGAAAATAATGGCTAATTTAATAAAAGCTACTTTAGACTTTTTGGTATTTTTGAAACAACCTTTTAAAGTAAAAGTTATACATAGTTAATGGAAATTATGAGAACTATGTCTAATAGGTAAAAATTACCCAGGTTTTTACTATGTCTAGTAAGTAGCTATATATATGTATGTATGTTTGTATATTCTGATTTTTTTCTTCAGTGTTTTTCTTTACAAAATTGGGTCTATATTACTTTATGTCTTTCCTTTTTTACTCTATAATAATCCCCTTCATACTTAAGTTTTAATAACTTATTCTATTACATGAATATAAAATTATTATATGTAACCAATCTCTACTGTTAGATTTAAATTTGTTTCCAGTTTTTGTTCATATTTATAATGCTATAATTATTGTAAGTATACATATATTTTAATTCATGTCTGATTATTTAATATTTAGTTTACATTTTTTAACAACTTGGAGTTTTTATTGTTTATGTACTTGATGTAATAGACGATATGAAACACATATTCATTGCTGATTCTAAGAGCAGAAAGGAGAAATTACAATTAGAGAACATTCCACAATCTCAGACTGGAACGGGAGGTGGTTTTAGGAAGCAAACTCCTGAGTAGTCATTTAGCACAATGGAACTGTATTGATTTTCAGTTTCTTCCATTGTTGAAATTAGAGGGATCAATATCACCCTTGAGTTCTCAAAACACCATCATTAAAACATGAGAAATTCATACAGTATCATTTCATTCCATTAGTATTAAAAATGCATTTGCTTTTTCCTCTCTAAAGATTTAGAATTGGCTAAAAGTCAAAGTTACATAGTGATATTACATTTGTTTATAAGAAGCATTTAGACAAGTTCATTTAATCTTTGAAGTATATCTACAAGTATATCTACTTGAAGTATAATGGCTTCATAAGAGATCTTTTACTTCAACAATACTGATTTTTTTTAAATTTTCATGATTATCTTGTATATTTGAGTTTAGAAATGAAATTTAAGATTTTGTATATAAAAATATAGGACCAGATGAACTAATATAGGTTTTCTTACTAAAACAGTAGTGCAGTATACACTTTATTCCTTTACAATTAGTTCTCTCTAGGTTATGGAGCATAATTTCCTAACTCAGTGTGGTAAGTAAGTGCATGTCTGATTTGGAAGTACATCAAATCATTTGAGCATTTGTGTGAGTCTTTTATTCAGGGTCAGTAGGAACATGTTCTTGGCCTATGGGAGTAGTTGGTTTGAACCTGAATCAGGTGTACTTTGTCTTTAATAACAGTGTAATTACACAGTTAAATATACAGGAACATTTCCTTTTGTTTCTTTCAGGAGAAATCATTTGAATAGAATTTTCCAAATTGATACAATTAAATTAGCATGAAATGTTCATCTTCGTCTGTTTTTCCTTATGTAGTATGTTTAGAAAAACGCTGTGGTTGAAAGTAAAGTTGGTTTAAACGTAACGTATAACATTCATATATATGTATGTAAGTGCGCGCACACACACATACACACACAGAAGTTCTCTACTACAGAAAAATCAGTGAGCCAGGGCTGGGAAGGTGGCTCAGTGGTAGAGTGCTTGCCTAGCAAGCATGAGGCCCTGGGTTCGATTCCTCAGTACCACATAAAAAGCAAATAAATAAAAATTAATTTAAAAAAAATCAGTGAGCCAGCCAAGTTTTTTTTTATTGTGTTCATTTATTTACTTGTTTCTTTCTGTGGTGATAAGGAGCAGACTTGGCCTACGCAAGCCAGGCACGGTACCACTCAGCTACATCACAGCCTCATCAAAGGTTTTTAAAGTGTTGCATTTTGATTCAAAAAGGATAAGAGGAATTAAAAGTATAGGTAATAGAAAAACAGAATCTATTAAAAAGGGATTTGTAACCTGGGATCATTTAAATGACACAAATGTGAGAAAAGAAATGGCAAGTATTAAGGTGTGTTTGAAACCTGGAATCCAGAAATACAATGCGTATTTTAGGTTTGTGCATGCAGTCATTTGCAGTCAAAGAAAGTTGCCCATTTTGGGTAAATTTACCTTAAAAACCACTAAAATATGAAATAAAAATTGGAATTGCTATTCTTAATTTCCTCGTAAAATGTCCAATATTTTTCTCTTTGCTATTTATTCTATTATTTGTTTTTAGTTATCTTTCTCAGACACTTGATTGTATTACTTAGAAGCACTGTCTTGCTTATAAATAAGTCCCTGATTTTTTAGGTATATTCTTTGTTTTACCTTCTCTTTTTTAATGGCTAAACTTGTAAGCCACATTTGGTGATGAACAGTGCTTTCACACTGTGTGTGACAGTGTTGCTTGCCAACTTTGGCTGCTTGGAAAAGGGTCAGGGCCCTCCTCAAGGGAGTTTCTGTGGCAGAATGCACAAGTCAAATTTAAGAACCACAATTATGGCTCTCCTGATTCTGTCTCACTCATAGGTCATTGCAGTTTTCAGAAGTTGGCATAGAAGGTTTGTAGCTTGCTCTTTCATGGCCAAGACAGGTCCAACCTTTTCTACTATTACTCTTTTCTTTTTCTCATCCTGAGATCATTGAGGAAACTAACAAAATGATTATGTGTGTAGTGAGTGCTGGCGGTAAGCAAATAGCCTTCCATTCCCAATTTGGTTCTTGGTATACATTAGTTATATCAGGTTTAAAGATTAGGCATAGGAGGTCCGTTTCACAAGACAAAAATAAATGCTGAGTGAAACTTCCTCTACTTTGGGATGCCTGATCTGACTTTAGCCTTTCGTGAATATTCTCACAGCTTGTTATATTAAGAAAAATAGTTTAGGTTTATGTCCTTGCTCACTATTCTATCAAACCCAGATGTTTCACACTGTCTTCTTAAGCTTGTCATTGTCATTGAACTTCTTAGTTGAGGAACAACTCATATACAAATTTTAGGAGCTCACTGCAAGTGAAATGAGAGATGTTACCTGGTATTTTCAATGATTTTTAAAGACTGGCTTAAGTTTCTGTGTATTTTTGATGTTTCTAATGACTACTTTATGCCTTTTTCCCTAGATATTGAAAGGTATAGTAAAAGATACATGAAGGTATACAAAGAAGAATGGATACCAGGTAGAATAAAACAAACAATGTTAAATACTTTTAAATAACCATCTCCCTGCCCCCTACCTATCTTAGATTATCTATTTTGACTACAGGAAAACAAGAGTTTAGCTCTTTTTCTGTAGTTATTAATTGAGTAATGTAAATCTTTTGGAAGCTGAAAGGAAGATTCCTATCATGTAACAAAAGAAGATCTGAGGTATTTTATGGGATGTTCTTAAAATGCTTCTTATAAACCAAGGTCTTGCCAAACTCTTTTGGGCTTTTCAGTTTCATTAGCCACAAGTTTAATCACAATTTTAATTTGTTATACAGCCAAACACGTGCCTGTTTACTCCTCGATTATTTTAGAGCTTTTAAATAGAAAGCAAATTATTAATATTAAGGATATTTTAATCCAAGCTCATAGATTTTTGCTTTTAAACAGAGTTGTGGATTAGCTTTAATTTCTAACATACCTTTTCAATAGAACCATTCTGAGAGTTTTGTTTTCAGCATTCAAAAGTTTTATCTTTGGTATAGTCCAGGTGGAGGAGGTTGTAGAGGAAATCTCATTCAGCTGAATCACTTTGTAGATCAAAAACAACTGCTGGCCAGGTGCAGGTAGCTCATACCTGTAATCCTAGCTATTTAGGAGGCTGAGATCTGAGGATCATGGTTGGAAGCCAGCCTGGGCAAGAAAGTCTATGAGACTATCTCCAGTGAACTACTCAGAGAAAGCCATAGTGGCACTGTGACTCAATTTGGTAGAGCACTAGCCTTGAGCAAAAAAAGCTCAGGGACAGTGCTTAAACTATGAGTTCAAGCACCAGGACCAACACACACACACACACACACACACACACACACACACACACACCCCAAAAAGCAGTTGTCATGGAAATGAAGTGATCTCACGGCCATTTACCAATAATGCTAGAACTTGAGTGTCTTCATTTAAATTTACTTTTTCTCTCTTCTTTGGCTTTCATAGAAACTACCCTAACTAAATTCATTAATGTCATGTGCTTTCTTGTGTTTTTTACAAGAAAAGTCTTGCCTATTTAATGTTTATTTTTAAAAATTTATCATGATGTAGCCGGGCGCTGGTGGCTCACGCCTGTAATCCTAGCTACTCAGGAGGCTGAGATCAGAGGATCACGGTTCAAAGCCAGCCCGGGCAGGAGAGACTGTGAGACTCCTATCTCCAATAAACCACCAGAAAACCGGAAGTGGCGCTGTAGCTCAAGTGGTAGAGCGCTCTCCTTGAGCTGAAGAGCTGAGGGACAGCGCCCAGGCCCAGAGTTCAAGCCCCACGACCGACAAAAAAAAAAAAAAAAAATTTATCATGATGTGATTTTAGTGAAGGTTTAATACTAACAGTTCTTTAATAACTTTAAATTGCTGTATGTTTACTACTTTGTGGGGCTTGAACTCTGGGCCTGCGCACTGTCCCTCAGCTCTTCAGCTCAAGGCTAGCGCTCTACCACTTGAGCCACAGCACCACTTCCGGCTTTTTCTGTTTATGTGGTGCTGAGGAATCAAACCCATGCATGTGAGGCAAGCAATCTACCATTGAGACACCTTCCCAGCCCTGCTGTATGTTTACTTATCAGTATATACAACACAAATATTTTTGCAGATGAAGTTGTTCTGCTATATTTCTTAATCTTAAGGCCTTTAATTAAATAGTTGTTAGATTTTGTTTTTGTGTTATTTTTATGAGCTTGTATTATACAATGGAGTTTCATTGTGATATTTCCATACACGCATATAATGTACTTTGACCTTCTATATTATACTTTCTTATCCTCCCCACCTTTGTCTATGTCTGTGTCTATGTCTGTGTCTGTGTCTGTCTCTGTGTCTGTGTCTGTGTGTTGGTCCTAGGGTTTGTACTTAGGGTCTGGGTGCTGTCCTTGAACTTTTATGGTCAAAGCTGGTGCTCTACCACTTGAACCACAGCTCCACATCTAGCATTTGGTGTTTAATTGGAGTTAAGAATCTCAGGGACTTTTTCCCCTGCCCAGGCTGCTTTGAATCTTGATCCTTTGATCTCAGTCTTCTGAGTAGCTATGATTATGATTATAGGCACCAGTCACTGGAGCACAGCTCCTCCCCAACTTTCTTTTTTTGTTGTTGGGGTCTGGGCCTGGGCGCTGTTCCTCAGCTCTTCAGCTAAGGCTAGCGCTCTACCACGTGAGCCACAGCACCACTTCTGGCTTTTTCTGCTTATGTGATGCTGAGGAATCGAACCCAGGGCCTCATGTATGCAAGGCAAGCACTACCACTGAGCCACTTTCCCAGCTCCCTCTTTTTAAAAAGCCCCCAACTTTTTAAAAAGAAATTTAAATGAATTTCATTATTTTGCTGTTGGTCATTGATAAGGTTGGGGCCCCTTAGAAATCTCATCTCTCTCTTATTCTACATTATTAATAGTCAACTCTGGAATGATTTTCTTTATGTTCTTCCTCATGGTCATCTATGAGTAGCTAATAAAAACTAAAATATATTTGAAGCAAAATTTATTAGTACATGTAAAATAACTTATAATTTAACTATTTTGAGCAAACACACTGAGATTTCTTTATGAAACAATCTTTTTAAATCTATTTTTTATATAGATTCAGTTTTCTACTTATCTCTCTACTCAGAAGTGAAAAGAATGTGGGGCTGCATTGTAGCTCAGCAGTACAACTCTTGCCTTTCATGTTTAAGACCCTGAATTTACTTCCATCTCCTTAAAGAAATTTCATAGAAAAATTATTTAGGAATCTTTCAGGAAAAAAAAATCCTTGGTTGGTATATTTTCTACTGCCATTTGTCTTTTTAGTTTTCAGTTAATTATTAGAATTGTTTAATCTTGCTCTTCACGTGTTAGTATTATGGCCATGTACTTTAACTTTTAAAGAAAATTTGTTATAATAATATGTCAACCACAGACAGATTACAAAATTCCAAGTATTCAAGAAATAAACAATATTTAACAAAGTTGTTACTATGCTAATGTCCCCAAAAATAACCCGTTAAGATTATTTCCAACAAACTTGATTGTTCCTTCCAAAATTTTAATAAACTTAATTTGTTTGTGGGTAAAAACATACCACTGTACAATCAGATAGTAAGAAATTCCATTGTCTTTGCGGTGTTGTTCTTGTGTTGTCTTCATTGTTTACAATATCTGTGACTCCCAAGGGAAACTGAAATTTTTATATTTCCATTGTACATGTAGATTGGAGAAGGCTCCCAAGAGAGATGTTGCCAAGGAAACACTGTAAAAAAGGTACATTGATTAACGTGATAGTGATCCAGGTAGGAAGAGGTTGTTGCTGAAATTCTATTAATTATAGAACTGTCCATCTAAAGTTAGGCTCCGTGTTCTGAATACTTTTTCTGAAAATAGACCTAGCATTTTGATTGTTTTGCTCTTCAGCAAAAAAAAAAAAGTTTTTGTTGCTGTTATTAATTTGGAGGGGTTGTTTCTTTATTTGACCTTTTTTAACTGGAAATACGAAATGCTATGAAACTTACAATGATTTTCGTATTTTCAATTTTTGCATACTTGAAAAATTTTTAAGATTATATTGGTTATTTTCTGGGTTATTAAGAAATACATTGTAAAATCGGGGAACTGGTAAAATAGAATTTTATGTTGTGTATAAAAATACCAATGTGTATGTTTACATTTTTTTTCTTTTGCTAGTACCAAATTTCAAGACCTAATAAGTCTATGACTATGAGTGATTATCGTATGTTCATTGGAAATTGATGAGGTGTGATACTTTAGTTTATTCTTTGGGAAGAATAATAATTCACTCTGAAAATTATACTTCTGTTATGACAATCATTGTGCTGGACAGAATATGAAAAGGCACAGAAATATAATCACACTTACTGTTATAGAATAAAATATGTTAGCTTGTGGTTTTATTTCAGTGGGCCAGAAATCCAAAAAGGCAAAAGATCCAGGCAAAGGGGCTTCAGTCACTAATGCTGCAGATGTGTTGAAAAAAATAGAGGTAACGTTTTCTTATTACCATACAAATGAATTGGAGAATGTAAAATTTTCACACCTCTTTTTGATGACTTTCTTCAACCTTCTCATACTTTCTAAGCATATGGTTTGGCAGAAGAGAGCCTAGCACAAGATTTGAACTTTGGTAGTTGGAGGTGTGGAGCATCATTCCTATTCTTGGCCACTGACTTGGCACCTTGACTTATCCCACAGGGCTCTACCATATCCCCATTTTCCTCTCATAATCAAGTATTCAGGGTGGAACAAAGCTTGAAAACCATATATATTTAAAATGTGGTTCTTAGAAAGAAATTCTCACTTTTCTTCATGTTGGTGGTCACATACTTCTAAATGCTTTTTTGTTGTTGATCTATGTCTTATGAATAGAAAATTTTGTCGTGTATGGGAATCATTCCTATAAAAATAACTTATTTAAAAATTCACTGTTGGGGCTGGGAAGGTGGCTTAGTGATAGAGTGCTTGCCTCACATGCATGAGGCCCTGGGTTCAATTCCTCAGCACCACATAAGCAGAAAAAGCCAGAAGTGGCACTGTGCCTCAAGTGGTAGAGTGCTAGCCTTGAGCTGAAGAGCTGAGGGACAGTGCTCAGGCCCAGAGTTCAGGCCCCATGGCCGACAAAAAAAAAAGAAAAGAAAAGAAATTCAACATAAAGTTCAGTTGGATGTCCTGCTGTCCCTTTTCTAGTCATTTATTTCTGTGTTTTAGACAGCCTTTACTAATCTTTTATATGTCTTTTCAAGAATATTGTATGTATAACAGATACAGAATTTTCCCTTTTAAATTACAAAAGGTGGTATCACACTTTATTGCATTTTCATTTTATCCTTTCATAAACGATCTTGGACTTGGTTTCTCCATCAAGTTGCCTCATTCTCTTTCAGGTTGTCCAGTATGAATAAGAGCATTATTTATTAAATTAATGCTTCACTGATGTACATTTTTCTTTTACTATTTCACTATTAAAGTATGTCATTTCACATGACAAGGGTGGACTTGGTGAGTCAGTAGTTTTGTACAATGTATGAAGCAATGGGCTACTGCCACATTTTCCCATGTGAGTCACACCAGTGTCCCTTCCACTGTCAGTGCATTAATGACCATGATGATGATAGTAGCTACACTGACTGAGAAGTTTATGCCAAGCTCATTGATGGGATCTTTCCATACAATGCATCCTTAAGAGTTTGGAACAACACATAAAGGTGGGTGCTCTGATCCATAAAATTTTGATGAGGAAATCAAAGGTTTAAATAGTTATACTGGACGAAAATGGCAGATATTTGGTGGTAGAAACTACTAGGTTTACTATTTAATTTTTGGAACATTTCTTGGGGGTTCATAAAGGCAGTATTTCAAAACTACCAGGTTTAACTGGTGGAATGATCAATAGTACTGAAGGCCTACACTTAATGCTTCCTAAAATGTTTGTAGCATGCTGCAAAGAAAACTAATCTGCACCACAGGGTGGGGCTTCTCCTCAAAATGGATGGTGTTCTTTTATTGCAC
Source organism: Dipodomys ordii (assembly GCF_000151885.1). Classification (NCBI taxonomy): domain Eukaryota; kingdom Metazoa; phylum Chordata; class Mammalia; order Rodentia; family Heteromyidae; genus Dipodomys; species Dipodomys ordii. The sequence goes on along the minus strand of NW_012267244.1, from coordinate 1,383,541 downwards.
ACACTTAACACCTTTCCCAGGACTCATATCATTAAAACTACAAATTTTCAATCTAGAAATCCCAGTGAGTTTGGAAATTCCATAGAGCAAATTTTCCATATGACTGTGAGTGTTCATCAGCAAAAGAAGTTTCAGCTTTTACTAGAACAAAATATGGATGGATGGAGAGAAGTCACAACATGTAGTCAAATTTTATTAATAATTAGATAGCAGGGCGCTAGCATATTAACTTTTTTTTTTTTTTTTGTCAGTTGTGGGGCCTGAACTCTGGGCCTGGGCACTATCCCTCAGCTCTTCAGCTTGAGGCTAGTGCTCTACCACTTGAACCACAGAGCCACTTACGGCTTTTTCTGCTTATGTGATGCTGAGGAATCAAACTCAGGGCCTCATGCATGCAAGGCAAGCGCTCTACCACTAAACCATCTTCCCAACCCCTAACTTCCTATTTTTTTCATGACATACAAGGGAACCTCTACATGGTGCCTGTGTAGTATTTGAGATAAAAAAAAAAATTCCTACCTAGAAATGAACTGTTTGCAAAGTTTTTCATGTTGTATTTTTTTTTTAATCTATAGGATACTCAGTTTAGACAGTAAACTCTCTTGAAGAGAACATGGAGAGTAGTACTAGGTAGAATAGCCCAAACTTCGTATCTTAATGCAGAAGGAATGAAATCTTGAAACAAAGTGAGTTCAGGGATTATAAAGAAAGTTACATCATAAATGTTTTTATCAGTCTTTTCAAGTATTTCTAGGTTTGATTTGGATCTGTGTGGTAGAAATGAAAATAAGTCCTTTAGTGACTTTTGAAGTATGAGTAGTAGAAAAATAGGGACTTCTTTCTTACTTTCTGTGGTCACATTGATAAATTCTGTATTTAAAAAATATTTTTACTATAGGCATGCACACCTATATAGGCATACCTATAATCCTAGCTACTCTGGTGGCTAAGACCCAGATGCTTGCAGTTCAAGGTGAGCCTAGGCAAAAAGTTTTTTAGAGCAAATAAAAAGCAATAAAATGTAAAATATAAAAATAAATAAAAGCAGTAAAAATCTGGGTGCACACCTGTCATAACTAACAGCATCATTGTCTAGGATGGCCCATGCATAATTACGACCCTCTTTGAAAAATAACTAAAAGCAAAAAGGGTTGAGGTGTAGCTCAAAACACACTCTAAAACTTGAGTGTGTGCCCATCAAGTACAAGGCACTGAATTGAAACTCTACTAAGACTCCCCCCCCACTCTCTCTCTCTCATACACACACAGATCGATGTCTAGATATTTATAAAATTTATATATTTGACAAAACCTATTTGAATAATTTTGTTGCTATTTATGGAATAATTAAAATAGCATGACTTTTTTTCAGATGCAGAGTGTACTTTGCACAAAGTTAAATAAACGGAGTACTATGATTCCATTTTAAGTGTACAAACAGGTTTCAGGCCTTTTTATTTACGATTTTATTAAAACAGAAAAAAAACAGCCAGGTGCTAGTCACTCATACTGGTAAAATATTAGCTATCCCAGCATCTGAGAGCTGGAGTACTGCAGCTCAAAGCCAGCCCAAGCAGAAAATTCCTGGAGATTTTTTCCTTAGTCTTTTTTTCTTAACCTCTCCAGCATAACCAGCCAAAAGTAAGACTGGAAGCATGGCTTGTGGAAGGAAGGAAAGAAAGAAAAATAAGTTTTTATACTTAGGAGGCAAAGACTTCTAGGACTGGAAAGTAAAGCAGTAAGGGATGGCAGATCATCTGCCACTCGATAGTTTTATCCCAGAGTTATTTGATAGTAGTTTTCAACAATCTCACTTACAAACTAAACCGTAGATATTTTAAGACATTATATTCTTTTTTTTAATGCTACAAGGAAAACCAAACAACAGTCTGAAGTTTCCTCTCTATCATGCCAAATATTTTAGGTCCTAGGCTATGAGTCATAAAAATAAGGCATTAGGTATTAGAGCCAATATCTCCAGTGTTACCTGAGACCTAATGTTTAAGCAGCAGAATTGGACATCCTAGTGTACTGACAGGACAGGGAGCCCTCTCCCTTTCTTTAACTAGTTGTAGTGTCTGGAGGTGGAGGGGAGGGGAGATTAGAAGAAGGTGATCTGTAACAGTGTACTTACTCTTCAAGTGGGACAGGGAAGCTAAGGCTAGAAGTTTCCACATCAATTAATGAAACTCGTTTGTACCAGGAATTGGAGAAGAGAGGTGATGGTGAGAAATCAGATGAGGAAAATGAAGAGAAAGAAGGAAGCAAAGAGAAAAGTAAAGAAGGTGATGATGACGACGATGATGCTGCAGATCAGGAGGAGTATGATGAAGAAGAGCAAGAGGAGGTAAAGTTGCTAACTTTAGGAATTACCTAATAAGGAATCAAATATGGTTTATAACTAAAATCAGCAAACAAAAACCATTCCTGAGGTCGTAGCATGTCTATAATCCTAGCATTTGGAAGATGGCTGCAGATTTTGAGTTTAGGATAGCATCAACTCCATAGTGAGACAACATTGAAATAATATAGGAGACAAAGTAACTTGAAAGAAATCTTTGTGAGAGTCCAGGAATGATGGAAATTGATCAGATTAATGCAATTAAGCTTTATTAACATAAAATTGCATGTCAATAGTTGACAGAGGGCTAATTCATAGGTCTGGAATAAAATCTCTGCAGTGACAACGCGTTTCAAATTCCAAAGTATGTTGGAATTTCTGTAAGACTACACTGGTAATCGATCCTCAGGTGTCTGATGGGCTGGATTCCATGTTTTGGGTGTATTTCTAAGCTGTAGTCACTGCAGGTATTTTTGAGCAAGGTAACTTAGGTTGGTCTCTTTGGGACTTTTAAGCACTTCCCAAGAGTTTCCTGTCCATTCTGATCATCTTTACCTTCATTCTATGTCAGTTTTTTACCAGACTGAACCATTTCTTCACTTCAAATCACTCCTCCTGTGACTCTTTCTTATATATTGTTTTGTATTCTTTTGTTGAAATTGATGTGGATTTAAAGAGGGGTTTGGGGGCTGGGAAGGTGGCTTAGCGGTAGAGTGCTTGCCTTGCATGCCTGAGGCCTTGGGTTCGATTCCTCAGCACCACATAAGCAGAAAAAGTCGGAAGTGGCTCTGTGGCTTAAGTGGTAGAGCACTAGCCTTGAGCAGAGCTGAGGGACAGCGCCCAGGCTGAGTTCAGGCCCCACCATGGGAAAAAAAAAAAAAAGAGAGGGTTGTGGATCCATTTTTATCTGTTTCTAAATGACTTGCCAGCTAATAATTTGTTCAATGATTTACTTTCCTTTTTAAGATTCTTCCTTTATCAACAATTAAGACTCCCATTGATTACACTGATGGGCTGATGCTGCTAGGTTCTAGGTATTCTAGGATAAACTTGTTTTAGGAATATTCTATTGACAGAATATTCAACTCTACTTGAGTCTGGACATATCTTTGTTGAAATTAAGATTTTCTATCACAAAAGCACTATAAACTGGGAATTCTAGTAGGTGAGGAACTCGAGCAAAGTAACGTTCAAGACAGTGGGTTTAAATCAGTGGGTTTATATATAAACTACACTTGATTTAAAAATAAAAATCCTCTCTAGCCTATTAGAGAAATGAGGTATGTTTTGAGTTTGAGGAGGAGCGAGGAATAGAAATGGAGTTCCATTAAAGTAAAGCCTTTCTAGATTTAGTCTTTAGATTTAGTAATTAGTTGAAATTTTGTGATAATTTCCCATTGAATTGAGGATTTGATAAGCATTCTCGAGAGTAAAATTTGGCTTTTCTACATTATGGGGCAATCTACAATGTGTTTTCTAGTAGTAATTTTTCTCATTATTTACTAAGAAATGTATCTTATCACTTAGGAAAATGACTACATTAACTCCTACTTTGATAATGGAGATGATTTTGGTGCAGACAGTGATGACAACATGGATGAAGCAACCTATTAGTCAAGAAACATCTCAAAAGCCTTTGAAACTTGATTTGTGGTTTATCTCTGATAAGGAATGAGTTATATATCTTATTTGTGTTCCTGTTTTAACTGACAAATATCAAAACATGTAGAATCACTGTTTATGCTCAAGATACCTTATTGTCTGGCATCCTGACATTCCTCCTGAACACCTCTGCCATCTTTATGTATGCTAATGCATTCTTAGTTTTAACATCTCTTTATCTGTGTTCATATTTGAACGAAGCCATTAACTGCTGATCTTTTTGTAAAGTTACTACTCAGAATGGATTTCTACTAATTCAGCACACAGAGCACTTTAAAAACATAGAAACTTGAAAATTATTTTTTACTTTTACATGGTATGTTCTATATTAGTACAGTGAGTCATACTACATAAACCCACCGAGCTCTTCCTACACACCTAGGAAATGAGAGGTTTTGTGATAGCAAACAAATTCATGGAAACATATCAACTTGAGATAAACGATTTCCCAGTTACCATCTCAGTGAGCACAGAGGTTTTCACATGGGGTGCATTTTAGACACACTTGACTTTGGGAAGAACTTTGGGTCCTACAATAAATATATGTATTAATGGTCTCACTGTAGTAACTTTGACATCTGCAAATCATTGGGCTTATAAAAGGTTAGACTATATCCTATTTAATTCTGTTCTTTATGTGTGTGGACAGGAAAGTACTGGTTGGAAAATAAGATTGTAAAGTATGAACTTCACAGGAGAATGTTTGCATGTGAACTTGGTGAAGAGGCCCATATTATGTTTCACAGGATTCATTGTTGATATAACAATGCAGAATGAGCTCAGGTCATTTCAAAATGAAGACTGATCTTTTTTAAGTTACCAGCTAGTTTCTCTGCTATTTTATATTTTGGGGGGCAAAATGTCAGACACCTTAGCCTCCAAAGACTTTAAAATGCCAAAGATTTTCAAGGAACTTCATATAGTCAAGGAAGTTTTTGTTATATACTTCAAAAATGATTTGCTAGTATTACCAAAAGAAAGTTAAATTTACTTTTACTACTGGAAGGTTTATCAGCCATTACTTTCTAACCTGAGAAGAGAATTGGAACCCTTCATTATCTTTCTACCTATAATACTAAATTCAACCTTGAAACTGTGCTTGGTTGTTTCTGTGCCTTAGTTTCTCCATTTGTAAACAATTCCCTATAAAAATTGTTTAAATACTAACCAGATTACACACAGACACACACACTCTTAAAAGGTAACAATGTTGAGAAACAAATGTTTTCCTCATAAAGTATGTTTATGGATTTTTCCCATTTTGTATTTGTGGAGACAATTTGTATTGTCTCGTACAGTTTTATAATGCTCAGGAAAAAAATCACTTTGAATGCAATATACTTCCTCAAATAATTCAAGGTGGTTTTAAGATCCCATCTTGTTTAGTGGTGTACTGATCACGCATATGACTTTTTGCTTGAAGGAACTTATACAAAAATTAAGGTTCTACACAGAAATCTGATTAAGTCTTATTAAAGTTGTAATATGTTAGAGACCTCACGAAGAGTTTCCCATAATAATGGCAAAGTTGTCATTTGGAAATATTTAACATAGGTATCTCATTCTCTTTACCTCCTTTGGAACAAGAGCCAAATACCATTTAGTCAAAAGAAATCTTACCTTTTATGATTTTGTTCGTTTGCTTTATTACAGATCTATAGGTAACCTTTGGTTTGTGTTTTATTCCTAACAAGAACTGTATCTGTAAGTAGTTGTACAAAGGGGTTTCATTATGTCAGTTTGTTAAGTACAATAAATCTTGATATTGGTAACCTTTGAATGAAGCAAATACAGTAAAGTTTTTTCTCTAGTTTGCAGTCTTCACTGGACTGGTGTAGTCCTGTAGGGTGTAGGGTAGCCATTTACTCTGGGAGGCCTCAATCATCTGAGTGTGGGAGTGGGGTGTGGATGTCAGTCCTGTGGCTTTTAATCAGAGCCTAGATGCTGTCCCTGAGCTTTTGTGTTCAAGGCTAGTGCTCTACCACTTTGAGACAAAGCTCAATTTCTAGCTTTCTGATGGTTAGTTAGAGGTTAAGAGTCTGCCTGGGCTGGCTTTAAACCACAATCAGATCTTAGCCTTCCAAGAAGCTAGGAGCCACAGGCACCCAGCTCTACCATTTCTTCTTAAGCAAGCACATTTCTTTTCCCCCTTGAAAGATATTACAATTTTAAAACCTACTCATTGTGAGGATTTCCAGATTACTACATTATCTTGGTTTGAGGGCTTAAGATCTGAAACTGTGAAGTTACTCAATAGGGAGGCAAACATCACTTTGCAGAAATAGCTTCCTACTATCGTTTAAAAGGATTCTTTGAAATGTCTTTGTAACAACCAAAACTGAATGTTATATTATTATTCTGTATTTGTTTACACATTAAATTCTTACAAAATAAATGTCTATTTACTATTGATACTTTTATGCTGAACATGATTGTTTTTTGCTCCAGGTTAGCACTCTACCTCTTGAGTAATATGTCTGCTTCCAGCTTCTTCTGGTTAATCAGACTTTTCTCAGCCTTCTGAGTAGCTAGGATTATAGGCATGAGTCACCTGTGCCTGCCTTTTAATTTTCATTTGGTAGAAAAACTAGTTAAAGTAACTATTTATAAGCAAGGATACCTGTACAAATATTTTCTTAAATCACTATCACGGACAAAAGAAAACTGAGTATATGATTAGGAAAACCAATTAAGAGTAACAAACTAAGGTAACAGATAATAGAGAATAGATAATAAACCTGATAATTGGTTTCTTGGATTAAAGTTATCAGAAAATACTAAAACATTTGGAGGTTTCTTGTTGATATTTCCCTTCAAGTGGACAATGTCAATGGCTTTGTTTTCGTAAGGTTATTTGTTTCTGTGGTAAAAATTTACTTAAAAAGGCTGTAAACACAACCTTAAGATCAACATGCTTTTAAATATGGAAAAAGATAAGCTACATGGAATAATTAATATGATTTCCTGTTAAATAAAAGTTCTTAAGTAATTTTCTTACTTCTTTCTGCTTGTATGTAAATTGTAAAATAATAATATTCTTGAAGAACTTTTTGTTACAATAAAATGCACAGATAGAGTATTTCATATGACAGATCCAGAGCTTTAATAAGTAACTTGGAAAACATACTTCATTAAGTCTTTCCTGTGGAAGAGGCTCCAAAGACCATCTAAAATCCTATAATGGACTGAATTTTGTCTCAATGTAACAAGTAGGAAATTGAATTTGTAAACCTTGGTAATTGGATGTATTTTACCCAGTATCTCTGTATTTAGAACAGTCTGAAAGTATAGCAGAAGAGGTTTGCCTTATTCAATCAAATTCACCAGGCTGCATTCCAGATTAAATAATAAAATAGAAACCTTTATTACGTTTTGCATATCTTTTAAAATATGAAAAACAAAGGGGGCAAAAAGTTTTAAAACTATTTTTTACAGTTGTATATGCTACCATAATGTTCTCTTACATTTTACGATATAAAATACATTATAGAAATGGTTTATAGCTTTTGCATACATAAAATTATTTAAATAAGGCATTCATTTATTTCTGTGATCTATCAGTGCAATATGCACATACTTAGAAGAAAAATACTGATTTCCTGAGCAAAATTGCTGTAATTCAAAGTGAGAATGACTCCCATAATGCACCAGTTAAATATAGACTTTAAAAATTACACCTTTACCCTGTAACACTTTTATCTATACTGGATCTTTGCTTCATGATATTACTATATCCTTCATATTTCCAACTAGGTCATCTTAAAAGTAATCTTTTTAAAAGAACCACTAAATAGTGGTTCATTTAAAGAAGTTTTTATGACATTAAAAAATCAGGTAGAGCCCCCCCAAAAGAATGACTTTAAAAATCAAGTCATCTGGAGATTATTTCCAGATGACATTACAGCCTTCTTTCTAATTCTTATGGCCAGCAGGACGTATTTCTTTTTCCTAGAAGAGAGCAAAAATTTTAATGGCCATTCAATAATTCAAAACAACCTTAGTCACATCTACTCAGACTTAAAATTAACAACAACAAAAAAAGAACTTGGTCCCAAAATACCAATTTCTTCTTCACTTGCAACTTTAAATGTTTACATGAACCAAATGTAGTGATTAAGTTTTATAAATTACATTTAGGAAAAAAATACACATGTATAAACTAATGTATAGCTTCCAAGTCAATTCAAATGAGGATTTCAACACAATTAAAGTGTGCTTAAAAATTACTTGGGTTATACAATATAATTTGCATTTGTTACAAATTTAATGTGTATTCAGAAATATGTTTTGAAAACTAAAATTCTAAATCAGCTAAATGCTTAATTTCCTTTTTAAAAAAGATTCAACTACAGTTCTGCCTATAGAATATTTTGGATTATATTCAACTGATCAAAATATTTAATTAAAAGAGAAAAACTGTTTCATAAAGTATAAATGCTACATTTCCTTCAAAAAGGACACTCTGTAAGACAGATGAACACCCTCTGATTTTAAAAAGAAGTAACCACACAGTTGTGACAAAGTAAAATGAGCCAAAAGGAATCACACTCTAATCAATTTGTTGTAAAGGAAGTTCTTCAAATGACAGCTAGCCTGATCCACCCCAAAATAATCTTGTCTTTGTACCTTAAGACTTAATTTTTCAACAGGCTTAATAAATAGAACGTAAACTGGCAAAGTTAACATTGAGCATAAAGATAACCCTCCACATTCGAAGATACCCAAGGCACATTAAAACAAATTATTTTAACTAAAAGCTTTACTGAAAGGATTGACTCATTAAAATTCCTTACTAAACACTTTTTTGGTAATTTTCTGAAATTTTCTGATACATACCAGATATTAAAAGTAATTTCTTTCTCCTGTTCCTTTCCCGGGCTTTCCTCTTGAAAGTATATAAAACCCTAATTACCATAAATATTTATGCACATAACTGTATAAAAATTGGCAGTTGAGATATAAAAGGACTGATCAAAAGGGAGAAACATTAAATGTTAGGATATAATGCCCAGAAAATGAGATGGCATTATATATCTTAAGGTATACTTTATTATACAAAAACAGGCAATCCAGACTCATCAAATCTCATTTTGAATCACTTTAGCTATATTTTAAAAACACACATTAAAAAAAGAGGGAACCGGTATACAAATTCTTATTTAACCAGACTGTGGCTGATCCACAGAACTACGAAGCATTCATTCTATCTTTACACCTCTCGTGTCTATTCGTCAGTTTTATACTATTAGGGGAAAAAATGTTAATATTTCCTGCCAGACACCAGAGGCAGAAACCCCATTAACTTGTGCTTTCAAGAGAAAGTAGAGATAAATTTACACAGCTTTATGTAATGACCGCCTATGAATCTGGTTGGACCATCTATACTCTTATTTTTCATTTTAAAGTGGTTATAAACTTACATAAACTAATATAAGGCATTAAATATAATTAAGGCATTATCACAGTATGTAAGAATGCTAATCTGTGTATGTATGTCACTTTTCACCAAGGAACTAACAAAGTACTTTGAAATACCAGAGACAAGTATCATTTTAAAACAGAAACAGATGAGGTTAAAAAGTCTGTCTTAAAGCATTTTTTAAGAGACAAAAAATTTTTAGATCTTACCTATTCCAGTGTTCTTATCTCCAAATGGCAACTGCCAACCACAGCACAGTATTTTGGGGCCTTCAAAATATTTAATCAATGTCCTAGTTTCTTGTTACATAAATTACACATTATGTTTCCATTTGTTTCTATTTATGATTTCATAGTACATATGCTACAGAAGTATGTTTTTAAAATTTCAAATATGAGTTTTTACTTGCTATCAAATAATTTTAGAATCATAGTTTTGGCAACTAAATTTTTTGGTGGGTCACAGTAGATAATTTTCTTTAGCTGCAGACATCAGAGACTATCATTATATTTCACAAATTTAACACAAACTTAATCCAAAATAATGACTTAAAAGATAAAATTTAAACATAAGTAGTCTTGAGTAATGAAACTGATACAATATTCCAAGAATTTCCTAAACACATTTAAATTCATATTTTAAGTTCTTATTAACAGATGGACTGCCTGCTCACTAAAAGCAATTTCAACTGTAGCGATTTGATAACACAGTCCTTTTAAATGGCTCAAAAGTTTTAGGAAGGTAAGAAAAGCACCTCAATCTCCCCAAATTCTGCATCTTAAGTGGTTACTGGGTATAACTAATTCAACACATTCCAGATGTATGTGATCATTAACACAGTGATTGTGAGCTAAGTGCTATGTTTTGTGTTGAGCAACAGGCAACTGAGAATCTTGGCTATACAGTTTATGGTCGTCTTGTTGGTCAATATGTACTCTTTTGGTTGGAACAATTACATTTTCCATTTCCCTATCCTGTGATGGAGGTGTGACTGCAGAATGCAAATGTGAAGAAGAGTCCACCGTTGAATGATGACTAACATCTACTTTAGCTAAAATTTCATAGTACAGCAAGTAAAATACTGGTGTTATAATACCAACTATCAACATTATCACTACAGCTGTCCACCAACCTATTCCCCAATCCGCTCCATAGTAGGGATCCTTGCGTTGTGTGGTTTTGTTATCGCGTTCAAAACGGACTTGTTGTGCTGTCAAAGCAGATACTACCTCATTAAGGTTCTCTTTCTTGGTGTCTGTACACTTCACTATTTGTTCTATGTCTCGGTCTACTTCTTTTAAAAAGCTGCCAGCTGAGTCACTGGAAGAGAGAGAATCAGCTGGCAAAATTTCCTGTGGTTCAGGAGCATATTGAACATAAGGACGGGAAGCCGGTCTTCCTTTTGGAGTATACAATGTTTCAGTCAATGAACTAAACTTCTTAACTGGAATTTTGATAGACCTAAGGGCAAAGAAATCTTGATCACTGATGAGATTGTTTACTCTCTTTATATCTGCTACCTGTAAAAAAAGGAAAAACAGCAATCAACTGAATTGTAAGGCAAACAGGAGGCAACAACTGTCATTCATCTACTTAACTTTTTAAGAAGAGACTGGGGACAGGGAGAAACTGAACTGGGTAGGGGATATCAAACAAGCTTAATTCTTGGCAATGTTAAGTTACCATATTCAGAGATTTTAATTTTCCTTGTAGATAAGAATTTTAAAATACTTTTGCCCTACCAATCTCAGGAAATCAACTACTTAAAAACTACTGAAGTATATTCTAGTATATTTTTCTGTTTATCTATGTTCACCATGCATAAATACCATAGTTCTGATGTGAAGAATTACAGATATTTATATTTATTCCAATTTGGCAATTGGAGAATAGACAAATGTTCACTTACCCAATGAAAAGTATGTATTATGTCAAAACTAAGATGCCATCAACTCTAAGATGAACTATTATTTTACCTATGTCTAAAGGGAAAATATGATACCAAGATCAATGAAAATGTCATCATTGTATTTTCAAAGATGTTAAAAGGTGTGTGAAAACATATATCTTGGAATAAAATATACCAACTTTCCTCTTCTCACTCATCTTCAAAACTGCTTTTTTCCTAAACCCCTCTGTGTAAAAGCTTTATCCAACTACCTCCAAGACCAGCCATCTGCTTTCCCTATATGTATTTTACAATCCTCCACTGATTATTTTGTGATGAGGAAGAGATTAGCAATTGGTATACTGTACTATCTCACTGCCTTTAAGTTATTGGCCCCATCTGTCATTCCAATTAATGCTTTAATCAAGCTATGCTTGAATCATGTATCACCCAAATGACAGCTGAGAGGTAAAGTGAGTCTAGAATGGAATTTAAGATTTCTAGTTTGGTCAAATCCCTGAATGAGATGCTGCTAACTACATTACAGAACACTAGAGACTAAGAAAGGATACAATTACATTGGCTTTGAGGTGCTTGAGACATACAAGTAAAAGATGTTCAGTAAACAGTAAAATAGATACATCTGAAACTCAGAATGCTCTCACAATTGGATGGATTCTCTAGAAAAAAGGATGGGAGAAAAAAGTGCATGGAAAGATCCCTAAGAAATGCTAAAATCTGAGAGTTATGTTGAGTAAGAGAAATACACAGAGGAGAGTAAAAAAAGAAGTGGACAGGAAGGCAGTATCCTTTGGTGATTAAAAGCATGGATATCTGGGTTTAAAGCATGATTCTTGCAGGGAGGTGGGAGGGAAGTATGTCAGTAATACTACTACTTTATAGGGTTGATGTAAATATTGATGTAAATGTTATGAAGAACATTAGAAGCAGTGACGTATATGTCAGCTGTTACTAAATATTAGTAGAAAAATAAAAAACCTGCAGCATCAGACCATTTTTAGGAAGGAATAGAGGACAGTATACTCAGTGCTGCGAGGATGCAGAGTCACGTTGGAAGACGTACAGAGCAGTAGGGGAAGAAAGCAGAAGAATAAGTGGGTGAGACAGTAAAGAGGGTGCTCTGTCATGTTAGGGACTGCATTGTTTTAAAGTAAATGAAGATTCATTAATAAAACACCAGTAAAATGCTCTTTTACTTGTTATTAAACTCTAGTAACTGCTTAAGACTCTAGCATCTATCTAGGTTCATCTGAATATATGTAATGTTTTGTTATGCAAGCCCACCTTGATTACATTTAGGATTTCAATCCTGAATTATGTATTCCTCTCATTACTGCTTTATAAATGGTCTGTTTTAAATAAATAATTCTTAAGACAATCATGAAAGATAACACTACTTACTGTAATCTTAAAATTAAAAATCCTTTGATAAGCTTAGTATTTCTTTGATAGTGAAGCTCCCATAAGTAGCATTATTTATCTTAATTTTCTAATTCACTGCAATCAACTTTCCCAAATGCCATCTATCCTCTAATGTTAAATTAACCAGCTTTCATCTTTCTTCCTTTTATTGTATTCATCCAGTACTCTGAACTGCGACTAGCAAGCAGTTTAACACTTGAGCTGCACTCAGCCCTTTTGTTTTTGTTTTGTTTTTGAAATGCAATCTACTCTTTTGCATGGACTAGCCTAATACTTGATTGAGATCCTCCAGTACGCACCTCCTGAGTAGCTGGGATTACATGTATGTACCATATGGCTAAACATTCTTCCTTTCAAATAATAAATCACATTAATACATCCTGTGATTTTTTTTCACAACATACACTTTCTATTGCTATCTTCCCCATTCTTACCAGTTATTTTACTCCAAATCTTGATTATCTTTATTTGAATTATTCCAATAATCTCTCTACTCATTACTGAAATACCTAATGAAACACCTATTATTCATTCTCTCTCCTCAAAATCTACACACCACTGTCAAATGCCAAAACACTCTTATTTTGCCTCATTGGAAACACAATCTATATTCAATTCTTGAGTGGCATTTCAAATTTTCCTAAGAGGAATTTTCTGGTTCTTTTTTCCTTTTCTCTCTTTTTTTGTTTTGATCTTTGGGCTTAAAGTTAGGGCCTGGGGCACTATTAGTGGGCTTTTGTGTTCAAGGCTAGCACTCTACCACCGCCACAGCTCCTCTTCTGGCTTTTTTGTTTGGTTGTTTTTTTTTGATGGTTAACTGAAGGTAAGAGACTGATGGATTTTTCTGCTCAGGCTGGCTTTGAACCACTCCTGTTCCTCTGATCTCAGTGTCCTGATTACAGAACTGATGGCCTGAGCCACCAGCACCCAACTTTCCAGGCTCATTTAAGGAAAACTAAAGTCATTCTCCAATAAAGCTACTGCACCACTTTTCTCTCAGATCTACATCAATTTTAATGTTGGCTTTCTAACCTTCTAAGATACATTCAGACACTTACTTCTCTACGAAACACTTACTTACAGGTATATTTGCCGTAAAAAATGAAATCAGATATTTTCTGATTTAATGACAAGAATAGTGTTACCATATATGAACAAGTTAGGGAAGAAAAACAAGTACTAGCCCTTCATCATCAAAAAATGCATTTCAAATATTGAAACATTAAAATATCTTTAGTTCATTAAATTTTCAAATCAAAGTTTGCAATACATTTGTTTTGACAAGTTATACAAACATACACATGCAGACATTTATAAACGTATGTGTTCCTATTGCAGAGTAATATGACAAGCAGTAAACCATTTGTCAGGTATAAAAGCATTTTACATTATAAAAAATTCTGGGGATAAAAATATTAAAAGGTGAATACTGATTTCACTATATATATATATATATATATGTATATATATATATATGTGCATTATAGAGAGTTCAGGTAGAAAATCCTGATGGTATTTAGAATTTATACTTAAAAGAACATTCTAATAGTCTTATTTTTAAAATGTCAATATTGACAATATTCTAGGAAATATCTCCTTTGTAACTATTATAAGTCATTAGAAGAATTTAAGAAGTTCATTTAAAAAATGAACAACAGGTGGTTGTATGTGTAATTTCCGAACATCCTATTTAGACCAGCTCTGGTGGCTCACACAGTAGGAAGAGATAGGGAGGATCACAGTTCAAGTGGCTAGCTCAGGCAAAAAGTTAGCAAGACTTCATCTCATAACACAGGTATGTACAGTTTCTGCTACACAGCAGGCAAAAATATAAAGAATCATGGTCTGAAGATGACCCCGGGCAAAATCTTGAAACCTAACTGGAAAATAAGTAAAGCTGGTGGCTCAAGTGGTACATTCCTATGTAAGTGTGAGGGCTTGATTTCAAACTCCAGAACAAGGTGGTTAAAAATAAAAAGGAGGTAAATATAGAAGATAAGCCCCAGATTTTATTGGATTGTAATATTAGAACAATGTTTAAAAATGAGACTCCTAACTACTTATCATAGCAATGTGTTTACATATTCTGAGGACCAAAGATGAACACATATAAAATAGGTCAAACAGACTTTAGGATCTACTGAAATCAAAACATTCTTTCCACTTTATTTAGCAATCCTGTTTGCCAGAATCTTCCTACAATGATAAGGTAGCACCATCTAAAATATACTCTTGTTGGTCACTGAACAACATAAAACACCAAGAAAACCTTGACTACTCATGAGTATAGAAATGGCTTAATAATATTGTTATATCCATAATATGAACATTATACAGCTATTTGAAGTAATGAGCTATACCTAAAAGGTTATGAAGGATGATAAACTATGGAAGTTCTAAGAGTAATATAAGTAGTATATGCCAATTTTAAAAAGACAAAAGCTACCAAATAAATGTACAGGAATAAATACATTAAAGTGATAAAATAATAGATTTAGAAATAAATCAGTAAAAAGTCATTTAAAAAAGTAAAAACCTAATATCCATCAATGTGACATATATCTATGCAGAGGAAAAAAAGTGAAGAAAAGATTTATTTCAATTTGGGTTTGGTTAATAAATAATTTATTATGCATTACCTTATGTAAAATTAAAACTTACCTTCTGAGATGGTGAATTAATCAAAGTATATTATATGTATGCCTAAATTATCACATGAAACCCCTTTGTAGAAATATACATGGAAAAATAACCACTTACTGTGCAACAGTACTGAAGGGCTATGGCATTTAAAGTGTCTCCTTCCTGTATATCTTTTGT
The DNA here is from genome assembly GCF_000151885.1 of Dipodomys ordii. Classification (NCBI taxonomy): domain Eukaryota; kingdom Metazoa; phylum Chordata; class Mammalia; order Rodentia; family Heteromyidae; genus Dipodomys; species Dipodomys ordii. Next base: position 1,367,968 of record NW_012267244.1, on the reverse strand, counting down.
TAACACAATAATGTCATCAAGTCTATCTCTTGATGTACTTCTTCGAACTTTCTCTTTTCCTCTGGATCGAAGCTCATACACTTCAGCATCCTCGTCTAGCATATCACTGTCTATGCAATTTCCAAAAGCATGTACTTGAGCACTTGACTGAACTGCTGGGAGAGAAATACGATTCTGATGTCTTCCTGCCATGTTAAAATCTAGAGGGAAAAAAAAAAAACAACTTTGAAATCTATCTCCTCCATTGATTTACATGTTTCATACATTCTGAAACACTAGGACAAAATCCTTTTTTCAAAAAATAATGATTTATTTAAAAACTTAGGTTCAAGTTTTTTAACTATGTAAGTACAACAAATGTATCTGGCAGTGACATGGAAGAAAAAGACAGTCTGATGGGCCTGACAGTTTAATTACACTGTGGAATTAAATTGCTACACTTTCATAGAACAAAAAATTAAATTCTGACTATAAATGTGTATGAAGTAAATTGGGGAAATCAATGAGTTTTGTCTTGAAATTTTATGACTACAACTTAGAATTCTGATGAAATCAAAGTATGCATATACTTTCTTGAATTCAAAACTTTCTGGCTTGTTCAGTATCTTGTTTTTACATGACTGACATGTCTTTGTATAATTTACTGTCTGGTTCATGTTAACTTCAGAATTTATATTTTCTATACTGGGTTGATCCTAAGTTTGCTCTTAACCATGGATTTTTATTCCCCAGGAAGCTTTACATCTAAGTTAAAATTCCCAGCAAATTCAATTTGTGATTCATGAAGACTGAACACGTTTTTGGTGACTTTTGGTTCTAACTTAGTCCCAAACTCACTTTTAGCTCACCTTCCTCAAATTCATCTATTCTTACCAAAAACAGACACAAGAACTTCAAAAGAAAACTAATTCCACATTCATTTTTGACTTCATATTCATTATCCAATTAAGAAAAGATGGGCTGCTTTCAGTTATTTGGAGAGATGTAAAAGACATGCTGGAGATAAAATGCTTCAAACTTCAACTGCATTTTTGAATAACAACTCATTTGTACAACTACTTAAAGATAACTTTAAAAATTAAAAAAAAAAACCTTCAAACTCCAACATGGCTCAGATAAGAAAAGATAGAAGCTAAGGATCATACTAATATTCCTGAATAAAAACTGCAAAACCCTTTGGTAAAGTATTTAACAGTGAAAGAAGGATGAGGGGTGAAAGATTCATGACTATGGCAGTGAATTCCTCTAAGACAGCAAAAAGTAGTGCCCCTAGGTAAGTGAGCTATGTGGGTGAAGATAATAAAAGTTGCTGAAACATAGAAAACAAGTGTGCACAAGAGCAGAAACCACGGAAGTATTATGTCATTGAAGCCAAAGACACAAATGATGTCTAGAAGGACTCAGTTCTGTTATGAACACTATGGATATAGGCCCTTTTTCATATAGTAGTATAGATAAGTACCAGGTGAAAAAAGGCCTGTATAATAGAATCACATCCATAAAAGCAAGTTTCTGGCCCTGCTCTATGGCAGTTTATATATATACATATTATATATATATATATATATAGTTAATATAACTAATAGTTATATACGAAGTATACAAAGTGTTTTCTGAGGTTCTCCATTATTTATTATAGGAACTAACATTCTAACTTAACCAAATTCAAGAAAGCCACCAACATTCCCCATCTCAAAAGCAGTTTTGAAGTTATGAGTACATTTACTCTACTTTCATATGTTTATCTAAGTGCTTTTATTCTGTGTCTTTAAGCAGTATCTGTTGAACCCTGTGAATTAACCCATAGGCTAATAAGTGCTATACATATGCCCATTTTCTAGGAAGAATATTCATTGTTTCATATTCTTAAAAGACAGCCAGAATAAAAAAAAAAGGTGGAGAACCAATTAATACATAGCAATTCACATGGTCCTCTTTAGACTTTTCCCCTCTGATATTCTCGGAACGTCAAAACTACCGCAGTATCGCAACCTGAAATTCATTGAGAAATACCCAAATAGCACTTACATGTATAGCAACCGTTCTCAATAATATGGCGAAAAGACCTGTCCTGTTTCACTCTATCCAATAGTATACTCTCCTTGGTAAAGAAACGACAGCAGCTGAGTGCCACGAACTGGACTTTCATGCCCCAAACAGTCAAGAATTGGCTGTTCGTAATCCAAGTGAAAATTCAGACTTCGAGCCAGGCAATCACCTGCGAAAACTACTAGAGATCACAGGAGTCCGTAGCATGCCGGTCGTCTGGCTGGATTCCCTCCCCGACTCTGTGAATTTAGAACAGGAAAAGGACCAGCTCCTTTCTAGAAAACTTTTTTTTTTTTTTAACTAGTTGCCAGAAGACCGAACAGATTTTGGGTGTTAAGGAATCCTAGTGGCCAGAAAGTTTAATTACCACTTGGGAGCGTTGTTGAAAGCTTGCTTCAGCTCTGGCTGTAAAAGAAATGGTGTCCCGAGTACCTTCGGACTGTCTTAATGACTGCGGCGGGCTGCTGGCCTTGACCTTCAGCCAGCAAGGCGTGGATGAGGACAGTCTCAGGGCATGGCCAGCTCAGCCCTGGGGACAGTCTCAGGGCTTGGCTAGCTCAGCCCTGGGGACAGTCTCAGAGCAAGGCCAGCTCAGCCCTGGGGACAGTCTCAGGACTTGGCCAGCTCAGCCCTGGGGAGTCTCAGAGCAAGGCCAGCTCAGCCCTGGGGACAGTCTCAGAGCAAGGCCAGCTCAGCCCTGCAAGGCCAGCTCAGCCCTGGGGACAGTCTCAGAGCAAGGCCAGCTCAGCCCTGGGGACAGTCTCAGAGCAAGGCCAGCTCAGCCCTGGGGACAGGACCAGCGGGGCCGGGGCCGGAGGGACCCACTGATTCTGCTTTCAGAAACTCAACTTCCCTCCGGGTCCATCCCACGTACCCAGGCTTCCTTTTCTTTCCCTTTATCAACTCCAGCAAGGAAAAGAGAAACTCCCTGTCCAGATGCGCGTCGGCGATGCTGGGAAGCCAGCCCCGGGCTGCGGGGGCACGGACGGGTGGGAGCGGCGGGAGGCTGGGGGGGGGGTGTGTGCCGTGTCGGGGGCGCGAACACGCGAGACGAGGACCGGCGCCGCCGGGCGCAGCGCAGCGAGGCTGGCGGGAGGGCGGGAGGCGCGCGGCAACCGCGCAGGTGGGAGGAGCCCCTCCCCGGGTCGGGGCTCGCCCGGCGGGGCAGCGACCCCAGGTCCCTCGCGTCGGGACGTGGAATCCCCCCCACCCCCGGCGGCCCGGGGTCCCAGCGCCGACCCCGCGAGGTCGCACCTGCGGTGCAGCCCGGCCCTCTCGCCGGGTCTGCGGCCACCCCCCCCCCACACCTCCCGCCGCCATCTTTACCAGATCCGTTAGCAGGGGGGGCGCGGCAAAGACATGGATACCAGGTTCGAGGCCGCCGCTGCTGTCCGGGACAAATTCATGGCTGAGCCCCAGCGTCCGGCTGTCCTGGTCCACCACGGGGGTGGCCGCGACCGCCAACGTCCCCAGCTTCCGGGGTGTGCGCCGACGCCACGTCCGCAAACCTGCGGTGCGTCATCGCGTCGAGTGGGCGGAGGCGGGAGCGGGCGGAGGAGGGAGGAGGAGGGCGGGGGCGCGAGAGCGCGTCCTGGACCCCAAGCGTCCAACCACGCCCAGCACGCCTGCGCCGCCGTGACTCCGAACCACGCCGGGGGGGCGTGGTCTGATGCCCCGTCCCGGGAAGACTCCTCCCCTTTGGCGCCGCAGATCAGGAGCCACCTGCAGGGTGCGCCTCTGTCCCGTGTTCACTGGGCAAAGACTTGTCCCTCCCTGTAGAGGGAGAGAGCTGGGGCTGAGGAGCTGAAGAGCTACTGTGCATTTCTTCTTGCCCTGCCTGTGGGGAAAAACACTGAAACAGTACAGCCTTGACATCCCCATTCTAGAAAATTGCACTGTGCTTATTGTTCTTTAGAAGCAAAAGTACTGCGGTGTGAGTGAGGGGGGTCAGCCCTGTGTTTCTAGGTGAGGAGACTGAGCCTTCGGCAGCCCGGCCTGGGATGTGTTCCCTCCAGCTTCCTTCTCGGGCTTTGTTAAGCAGCCGGTGAGGTTCTCTGTAACTTACCAGTTAACTTTCTTTCCTTCCACAGTTAACTGAAAGTCAATGTCAATGAGGGTTGGATTCTAAGAAATTAATCTGTGAGATAAGTTCGTGTCTTCCTGTGATGTTTCTCACATGTTCGCCAAACGAATGCAAACTGAATGAGTGTAAAGGAATGTACAGCTTTTTGATGATGGTCACTCAGTCTGGGTGACCTTGGACAGACATGCTAACTCATTACAATATCCATTTTGGTTTCATCCAGGCGTGAAGCTGGGTGCCAACCACTTCTTTTCATAGTGTCTGCATATTTATATCTCATGAACTCTCCTAAACATTGTTCTGGTTTTTTTTTTTTTTTTTTCTCCAAGGGGCATGTTTATGGCTTTCTAAGAAGTGCCTCGGCAAAGTTTAGGAATTCTACATTGCAATATTTGTCTTTTACTTGAGAAACTAGGCACTGATGGTCACAATGCTACCAAAAAAAAATAAGCTACAGAAGACTTAAAAAAAGAAAGAAAGAAAAAACTTGGAGCTGTTGTGTGCGCTGTTGCCCTTCTGACACCCCTGTCTGACACCATTTATCACTGAGACATTTTCTCATCAGTAGACAAAAGATACATTCCCTACTTAATGTGTAGGACTTCAGCTGCCAGCCCTCATGAATGTTAATGGGAGTACAACCTTCTTTCTGCATATAGGTTACTTTTCTTATTTTAATGTCAATAGGCAGTGGAATATTTGGAAGAGTGATAGAATTCCAAGCACTTCTGCAGGACTGCTTCGTGTGTGCTTCCTATAAACACTTTCTTGATAATCCTTGTATGCTGTTAAATTGTTATTTGTATTTAACAAAAATGCACTAATTGCATTTTTTCACAGAAAAGACATAATAATTGTATTTTATTATTAGACTATACAAAAGAAGCAGCTAGCCATGAATCTTGGCTAAATTCCAAAACACTGGCCAATAGGAACGATTATTTTGTCTGAGAAAAAAGATATCCACATTGCTCAGCAAAGCCAAAAGGAGTTTTAGTTTTGTTTAAAGACAGTTTTCAATAATAGGCCAGAGATGAAAGAATATTCTGTTTCTAGAAATATACATTTTTATTACTACTGTTTAGGTTTTTATCTATTTGCTGCTGCAGGGTAAATACGTTGTAAAAAAAAGACTATATACTGATGCAATCTATGAGAATGTCATTTGTTAATATTCATTAAAATTAGAAATTCAATAGACTGAACTGTAACATTGCCGAACAATTTCCTTAGGTTCACTTAGCGATATGTTTGAATAAGGTTTAACAGATGTTCAAGAATGTTTTCTACAGTAATAGCTAAAGGATAACATTTAAAGTGTTCATCAGTAGTTAGCTGGGTATTTCTGTACATGAAACAATGAAATTTATACTTTGGAACAAAAGAGTGAGTCAATCTGTTTTCTGACTTTTCCCCCATTCATTTGTCTAAGAAATTTTAGTTGAAGGAAGAAGAGTGCATTCAAGACATTTGTTCAGGTTCAGCACTTAAAAAGACAAGAGCTCCTTCTCATGGGGCTTGCATGACTATTAAGTATATAGAAAGGTCTTTAAAGTACATTTAAAGGTAAAACAAGCAATTGCCATACAGAAGATACCATTTTTCCTTTGGAATAAAATTTAAAATGTATATCTCTCTCCCATATCAGCTATACTGTCACACATTCATATGGCTATACAGGGAGTTGCACTTGAATTTTTTTCTGGAAAGTTGCTAAAAAGATTTTTTTAAATCAGTCTGCAAAGCATTTGATGTGGCAGGAATATAGGCAAGTGATTTTCCCTTTTCTCAGACTTATCTATGTAGACTAAATTTTATCATTGTGTGCTTTTATTATCAGTAAAATGTTAAGAGAGAAAACATTTCAATTTTCAGTGACTGGAGTTATTTTTTCCAGAGCTACCCTATAGTTTGCCTATATATCTCTTAATCATCCCTGAGTTTTTTGTAATTTTGTGTTCAAGTGATGAATACCTGGAGAAAAAGATCATCTCAGTTCCCTTAGAATTTTTTTTAAAAGACAAAGGGTAAAAAAGTTACACTTTACATTGTTTCTTGATGTCCTTTGTCTGATACCTTCTATGCTCAACTCCTTTCAATCTCCTTTAAGCCTTTTTTTTCTAATTCTACTTTCCAGAAGCAAAACTGGAAAATACTATTATAAACTAATGAACTACTTAAAGTAATTTCAAGTTAATTTAAAATTGGATTATGGGGCAAATATTAAAAAAAAGAAAACCTCCTTTTGCCTCTGATTTTCAAGTAATCTATATATAAAGAAAATTACTGTGTGTCATGAATGCAAAACCAGACTGTGTGATTTAGATATAGGTTCTGCTAGCAGATGTATGAGATGACCTTTCTATTTGCCTTTCACCCTGTAATTATTATAATTACAGCTTTGCTATAATATGGATAAAAGAAGAGTCAATATACTTTGAGGATACAAAATTGCTAATAGATGCTAGAAAGTCATTGAAGGAGATTAAATATGACTTGAAAATGACAATTGCCATAGCCTCCATCAATACAGCTTTTATTAGGTGAAAACTAGAATTACAAATGCTGCTTTTTAGTTCTCTTACTAAATAGTGGGCATACAGAGAAAGAAATAACTATATACCAATAATTAAGTAGACTATCACTGCAAATCAGCATACGTTCCCTAGAGCTTGCAGCCTACTTGCGTGCAAATTCCTAAGATGATCAGGTAAAATTCAGTCAGTCCATTGCAATGAAAGGACTTAAGCAATATGACCCAACTTGTCGAATTTGGGTGAGGGTAGAGGATGATCATAGAGAAGTGCAGAGTAAGACCATATAGAATCCAGAGAGTGGGCATTCAGCTACAATTCTTAGGTCTTCAGTTGTGTACTTGCAGTGTCAAGAAAGATCAAGAACCACATATGCCAGCACATGACTGTAATCCCACTAGGTAGTAGGTGGAGTTGAGATTGCAGTCAGACCAGAAAAAGAAGTTTATGAGACTCCATCTCAACAAATAAAGGCTGGATGTGGCCTAGCCCATGTCTATCATCCCAGCTATCTAGGAAGAATAAATAAATGGTGGTCCAGATCACACTGTGTAAGAACACATGCCCTATTTTAAAAAAGAACTAAAGCAAAATAAGTGCTAGGAAGATGCTCAAGTGGAAAAGCACATGGTGCAAGTGTGGGGCCACGATTTCAAACATGCAGTATCACCATAAACAAACCAGCCAAGAAATAATTATTAGATGTTGATATATGGACAGAGAAAAGTTAAATAGGTTAGGAGGTTGAAGTGTTTGGATTTGGGGAGACTTCATTTTACATGGAATGGGGAAGGGAAGGCCTTATTTAAAAGGTGAAAGGGAATCACAAGCTAGAAGGGAACTAGTGTGAGCCATGCTGAAAGGCTAGCCTGCCAATCAGAAAACACTGCCAAGTTGTTCTTCATGACTGTGGAAGTGGGGGATAGCAAGATCACCAGCATGGGTGGAGCTGTTTGCACAAAGAGGGAACAGCGATCTTCAGATGGGGTCTGAGAAAAACAAGTTGGGTAGGACTTTGTAGTCCAGTGGAAGGATGCAGGCGTTCACACTGAACAAAATGCAAGACCTGTGGAGGGCTTTGAGGAGAGATAGATTTGATGTATCTTCAACAAAGATCCCCTAGGAGGATTAGGGTGCAAGCTGGAAAGTCAAAGGAGACAATTGTAATAAATCAAAGACAAAGAGGTTGATTTGGATTTAAAACACTTGTTATAAAGCTGGGTGGCTCACACCTGTAATTTTGCTAGCTATTTGGGAGGCTGAGATCAGAAGGATCACAATTTGAGACCAGCCTAATTATACATATGGGATATGCCTACCCAAACACTAGCTGGGTGCAGTGAAGCACAATTGTCATCTCAGGTGTGTGAGAGGCTGAGACTAGTGGATCACTGTTCCAGGCTAGCCCACACAGAAAAGTTGGAGGGATTCCATCTCAACAGAAAGAAGCTGGGTATAGTGGCATATATGTGTGATTCCCAGTTACAATGAGAAGCTTAACATAGACAGATAGAGGTTCAGGTGTACACATGAGTAAAAAGCAAGATCCTACCTAAAAAAATAAGCAGCATACCAAAGCACTGGAGGTATAAAGCAGTGGTAGATCACCTGCCTAGGAAAGCAAGGGGCTTTGAGTTCAAATGACACTACTGAAACAACAACAACAAACAAGCAACTGTTTTCAAACATGAAGAGAGGGAGAAGGAGAACATTCAGTCAATGTTCAATGCACATCCTATGAAATTAGGAAAACTGAAGAAAAGCTTCATGTTGAGAGGGATGGTGGAGAGAGATGAGAGGGATGATATTGATCAAGATACATTGTACTTACAAACAGATTTGCTGAATGGCAATCCCTTTGTACAACGACTTAAAGATGAGAAATATATGTTTTCAAAGCTTTCAGTTCCACAGGATGTGCAATTTTTGTTTAAATAAAACATTTCTCCCACTAATTCTTTCTTTTCTTCATTAGGTCTAAATAAGCCAGATTTATTGCTGGATCTCACAGAAGTTTCTTTCTCTCTTCTTGTGTTTTCTTTTATTTTCAGTGAAGGTTGAGTTGGCTATTTTCCTTCCCAACTCTCCAAGTTTTAATCTTATCTGGCTTCTGATTCCCTGCAGAATTATTGGAGGCCAAGCATGCCTACTGACTTCAAAGAGTGTTTCTCCCTTGTATTCACTCAGCGGGGTTTATGGCAGGAGAAGAGGAAACTTCTCCTCATTCCCCTGTGGAATGCAGTGTTTAGCAGTGACATATTCAGACCAATGAGGAATCCATTAAGGTGAAGGAGAAGCATAATAAAATCATATTTTTCCTTATTCTTTCGAAAAGGACTTAGTTTCTTTTGGATTGTTTGTCAGTTCTTTTTTGTGTGTTTTTTTAACTTTTTTTAAATGTATTTCTTTTTTTATTGTGAAAATACTGTATGGAGAGATTACAATTACATGGGCAAGATAATGAATACATTTCTTATCAAGCATTGTAGCCTCCTCCTATGTTTCCCCTTCCCATCCCTTCCCATCCTCCCCCTGCCCCCCCACCCAATTTTCCCCACTTCCCACCCCCACACCCCCCGCCACCAAAGTTGCAAAGTTCGTTTTTGACATAACGACTTGTACATATCATTGTTGCAATGGGTCCACCTGTATCCCTATTTAAACGATTTGTTTTTCCCCTTTCCCTCCACAAATTATACCGATATCAAATACAGTGAAAGCAGGGTTACACTGTGGGGGAGGGACATACAAAGCAACAAAGAAATAATCTTATAAATGTGTTAGGAACAATCACATGAAAGAAAAAAAAACATTTGAATACATATCTAAGGGTTCATTTTCCTAACATCACATTATCTGACCTTTTCTGCTTGACTCAGACATATACTAGATATTACAAATAAGGGAGACCATGGGACCTATGTTGCTTTGGACCTGGCTTACTTCACTTAATATAATTTTTTCCAAGTCTTTCCATTTCCTAACAAATGGGGCAATGTCATTCTTTCTGATGGAGGCATAGAATTCCATTGTGTATATATACCACATTTTCTTGATCCATTCATCTACTGAGGGGCATCTGGGTTAGTTCCATATCTTAGCTATAGTAAATAGTGCTGCAATAAACATAGTCATGCTGGTAGCTTTAGTGTGGTCTTGTTTGTAAACATTTGGGTAAATGCCCAAAAGTGGGATCGCTGGGTCATAGGGGAGCTTTATGTGGAGTCTTTTGAGGAACCTTCATAATACTTTCCAAAGTGGTTGAACAAGTTTACACTCCCACCAACAATGCAGGACCAGATGGCTTTACAGGGGAATTCTACAAGGCCTTCAAAGCAGAGCTCACACCAATACTCTTCCAACTCTTCAATGAAATTGAAAGAGAAAGTTCACTACCGAACACATTCTATGAAGCCATCATAACCCTCATCCCAAAATGAGGCAAGGACTCATCATAGAAAGAGAACTATAAACCCATTTCTTTGATGAACATTGATGCAAAACTTCTCAACAAAATGTTGGCCAATTGACTTTAACAATTCATCCAAAAAAACCATACACCACGATCAAACAGGATTCATTTCAGGGATGCAAAACTGGTTCAATATACGCAAATCAATTAATATAATTCATCACATCAACAGGAGCAAGAATAAGAACCACATGGTTATCTCAATAGATGCAGAAAAAGCATTTTACAAGATCCAACACCCCTTTATAATGAAGGTCTTGGAAAAATTAGGACTCCATGGAACATTCCTCAATACAATAAAGGCTGTATATGACAAACCTACAGCCAGCATTATACTTAATGGTGAAAAACTAAAGCCATTTCCTCTTAACTCAGGAACAAGACAAGGATATCCACACTCTCCACTTCTCTTCAATCTAGTATTAGAATACCTAGCTACAGCAATAAGACAAGATGCAAACATAAAGTGGATCCAAATAGGGAAAGAAGAAGTAAAACTCTCCCTTTTTGCAAATGACATGATCTTGTATTTAAAAAATCCCATAGACTATACTCCCAAATTACTCAAGCTGATTCAAAACCTTGGCAAAGTAGCAGAGTATAAAAAACAATGGCTTTTCTGTATGCCAACAATGAGAAAAGTGTGGCTGAAATTAGGAAAGCATCTCCATTCGTAATAGCCCCACAAAAAATAAAATACCTAGGAATTAACCAAAGAAATGAAGGACCTCTATGATGAACACAATATATTTTTTTTTGCCAGACCTAAGACTTGAACTTAGGGTCTTAAGCTCTCACTCAACCCTTTGCACTTGTGACTGCCACTCTCCTGTTAAATTATTTTTTTATCCTTTTCAAACTAGCCAATTGGGAATTATTGTAAACCTAAGTTCTGACCAATCAGAAAAAGAGGCAGTACTACTTTAGGGATAAAATCTGGGCAGATATCCTACCAAGTAGACTTGTATATTGGATTCTTGTCAGTAAGCATGCCCTTCTGCAGAAGTAAAATTTGCTTTGCTGATTTCCCTTTGAGTTGGTGTCTTTACTCCTAACAGGACTCCCCAGTATCTCAAGAGGTTTTGTTTTTTAGCAATTTTGGGGCTTGTCAAGGATGTTTCATATAGCCAAGGGTATCCTCCTCCTTTGGAGGAGACATGCTGAGACCACGGGGTCTGAATAACCCACAATTCACAATTCTCATGGCTGTCAATGGACCTGAAACCCAAAAGTTAATGGGTGATAGGTTGGGTGAGATCTGTGGTGACCACGTTACTCTGTAGGTAGAGAGATCAAGGTAGGAAAATCAAACATTACTTTGGTGGCGAGAACATCTCAGTAAAGTGTGTGCAACTAAGACGTTTCCTAAACTCGGAGAAAGAGCACAGTCCCTATCTGTTCTTTTCACTCGCTAGGGAGATGGTTGGAGACAGAGGGGGAAAAAATCCATCAGGTTGTGTGAGAAACCTCCAGTAGAAAATGTTAAATCCAAAAGAGGTTCACAAAAGACTTCCAATTTGGGGGGAGCAGGTTGAGTGCACAGGAAAACTGAGTCACAGGGACTTGCTAAAGGTGGGGCTAAGAATTCTGGGTTTCAATTCAATGGTGATACTTGGAAATGAACTATACATCTTTAGGGAGAGAAGGGTTGGGAAAGGGAAATCTGGGAGAAAATGACGGAGAGGTGACACTGTTCAAAAACAAATGTACTCATTACCTGACGTATGTAACTGTAACCCCTCTGTACACCACCTTTACAATAAAAATTTTAAAAATAAGATTAAAGAATTCTAGACCTAAGGAAACCAAGAAAAGTGAGGCTAAGGAGGTTCCTTTAGACATTCCCTGGGAGAGGCCCTTGATGTGAATGTTGAGGGTTTAGAGAAGGCACCCTCAAACCCAGTATTAAAAATAAAAAGGAATGAAAGGTGCCATCTTACTGTATAAGAAGGAGGCATGGGTGCTAGGCCCAGAGTGGTCTCTGCTGCCTAGACCCTGACCAGGTACAACTGTGTATGCTGGGGTGGGAGTGGAGCTCACTGTTCAGCCCAGCCAAAGGCATTTTGTTCCAGAAGCTCCATCTGCATTCAGGTCTTCATGGGTTCCTGGTTTTGAGGCCCAAAGAGAGCTCGACAGTCTACGAGTACTTTTTTGTTTTGCAGCCTAGATCGAGCTCTATAAGCATCGAGTCTTCTTTCCTGGAGGGTGGACAAGGACTCAGGGCTTGCTGGGCAGGGGCCATAGGATCCCCATTGATCTCCCAAGGTCACTAAACTTCAGTCCTGCGTGCTTGGAGGTAGATTTCACTGTGAAAGGTGGTGTGGGAAACTTGATGGCCAACGCAGCTGCTACCAGGGAGCCTGGTGGGCTAGGACTGGTACTGGGCTAGGGAGACATGGGCAGCTAGAGGGGTCTGAGTCCCGTGGGAAGGGTAAATGGGAGGGCAGCTCCCATCCCTGGCCTCTGGGAAGAAACAGTACTTTTCAGATTAGAGATCTGGGGAGAAATAAAGGGAAAGAAAAAGTCACACAGTCACCCACTTGCCACTCTACTTTGGTCCCTAAACCAGGAATCCCAATGGGAGAACAAGAAAAGAAAGAATTTAATTTTAGGAAGTGAGAAGGGAGACTGAGGAATGTTAGCAGCAGCAGGGAAAGGTCAAGGCTAATCGTAGAAAGGGTTAATAGGACAGAGTAAAGTTAACAGTAGAATTCTTTTTTTGTTGTTGTTGTTGGTCATGGAGCTTGAACTCTGGGCCTGGGCACTGTCTCTGCACTCTTCAGCTCAAGGCAAGCACTCTATGGCTTGAGCTACAGCGCCACTTCCAATTTTCTAGTGGTTTATTGGAGATAAGAGTCTCACAGACTTTCCTGGCTGGGCTGGCTTTGAACTGTGATCCTCAGATCTCATCCTCCTGAGTAGCTAGGACTACAGGCTTGAGCCACCGGCGCCAGGCTAACAGTAGAGTTCTTACATTCCTTGTTCAACAGCAGAAACAAACATCTGTGTTCACTTTTTGTCCTGTTGGTATTTCTAAGCACTAGAATTATCATTTGGATTTTCCTGTATCAAGTTTGCTCATTTAGTATGATTCTTCCTTTTGTCCTACAAGCATATCTTCTCAGGCAAGCTGTTAATAGAGCTTAGGTTCATTTTCCCCCCTCTCCATTCTCTGGTAATGCAGGTTTTGTACCTTTCTGTTCTGTTAATTGTAGAAAAAAAAAGTTTTTCCCACATTCTCAGATTACCAGTGTGAGTTTTGCTTCTATAAATTTTTGAAACATTGGAGTTTTTAAAGATGATTCCATCTCTTTCAAGTTCCTAGGAGGCAAGCCCATCATTGATCTGTGACAAAGGTTTGAGGAACCTTTGGTGTCTAGCTATATGCTTTCCACAATTTGTAGGTGGTATATCTTTGTCTTAGGGTGCAGATTAGCCAAGTCAACATTTCTTTGAGAAAGTATAAAAACAAGCTGTATGGTACTTGAGTAGATGGTGGTTGGCTTTTTCCTCTAGACTGTCAGTTGGCTATAGTTATACTTAGTATTTGGAATTATCTTATTTTCTTCTTTCCAACATATTTGCCAATTCTAGCATGCACATTCTTCTTTCTGAACCTCTTTATCTCTCCCTTCATATCGGTATTGATATGTTTGAATTGGAAGTATTTGAACATCAATCCTACCAGAGTATTAATGTTGCTTTTAATTTTTCTTTGTTGAACTTAAATTTTTGACTGCTGTGGACTTCTACAAATTAAATGTTTCTATCTATTTGGATCACTTCTCAGAACTTATGGCTAATATCTATATTTACAAACTGATAGCATACGTTGCTTATCCCATTTTTTTACTTGATATCTTTTGTTTGCTGTGTCCTAAGTTGAATAAGAAATGGGAAGAGTAAATTTATGTTTGATTAGAATACAAGGGTTATAGATTTGGCTTAGGATTAGGCACAAAGAATGGGATGTGGTAGGTCTTTTCTTTCATTAGTTTTCTCTCATTCTCTTCCTCTTGAGTTGCCAGCTCACCCTCACTGACCCAGAGACTATGTCCTGATAAAATTCTAGAAAGAAGACAAATTCAAGCCCACCTGGAAGGGGTTGTATCAAGTCTTGTTCATGACTGAGATAGCTATCTGAATGACAGAACAAGATTAAATTCATTATACCCCAATCAAGGGGCTCTCTCATGATCTTACCAAACTAACCATAAAGCAATCCAACTAATTATCTTGTATAGAAGTATATTCCCAATTCCTGTAAGCTATACACAAGCTACAGATAAAGGTTTTCCTATCACATTGGTCATAAACATCACCCAGTCCAATAATGCCCACTTATTTGATAGAGTTTGATACTTGTTAATATTGCCTTGCAGAGAACTAACTAGTCAGAGACAATTGTCAAGTAAAGATAAGTACTTATGTCCTAAGCGAGAAACTACAGTCAGTGGAAGAGGCTCCTGTATGTCATAGAGTAATGTCTGATGGACCACACCATATCAAGGATGGTCTCTGGAACCAATTCTTTTGTTCAAATCATAAATCTTCCCACATCCATAGGCCCTTCTGTAAAAATACAAGAAGGAAAATCCTAATGTGCACTCACATGATCTCTCCAAGGTAATTACAGTAGAGGACTTAAAACAGACCATTAAAAATCTTAGACTGGATACAGGACTGCTTGGGTAGAATGGATTAAACATTCTATCCACACAATAAACTGAAATGACTGTTTTACTTGTGTGGCAGGGAGGCCAAAGGCTCAAGCATTCCCAATTCAACTAGAAACCTCAGCTGCTATGGCCTGTGCATCGTTTTTATCAGGAAAAAAATGCCTAGGGAAGTACATGGTGCAAGAGCCTATAATTACTGTTCCTGACAGTTATGGGTCTAAGAAAATTTTCCCCTAAAACTGTGCAGTGCCTTTATCCCAAGATCAACTAAGTATCTTGCCACTCTCGTTGGGGGAAATAGTTGACATTTCTGGAAAACTTGTCCAGATGCAGTGAGGGCCATTCCTTTGAAGAGATAAATAATCCTTTGACAAGAAAAACAATTAGCCATAGCCAGGGCTTATGTCTAATGGTATTACACAGAACTACTGTTGGGAACCTTCCCAGATAATTGGAGTGAAACCAGTGCTTTGGTTCAACTGCCTATCTCTTTCACCTTAGATTTTGTAGACATGACCAATTTCCAACAAATACCATACACCAGGTAAAGAGAGACTTCATTCCTAACAAGTCATTCAACCCTCATATTTAAATAAAACTGTAGAATGAATTAAATTTATTATAATCAGCAGGTTTGTTAATTACACTAGAGACACCATCGAGGAAATAGCAGAACAGAAATTCTTCAGAAAAGAACTACTTTCTCAGCCAGAATGCCTATGACCTTTGACAGTGATTTAGAAGGAGTCGTTTAAGGGACATTCTTTTTCTGGGAGATTATCTCTAAGATTATCTAAGATATAATCATCTTAGATTGCATTGTATTACTTTTGTGTGAACTGCAAATAGGATTTTTCCAATTTCTACATGAACTAGATTATTTCACATGAAGGTTTTTCAGTATTGAACCCAAATTCTGGCAGTACAGCTATGATTGAGCAAGGGCAAAACAGTCATTGCCAAACAGAATATTTGGTTCTGCTCTGGCTCCTGGAATACTTTTGTCTATCCATCCTTCTTCACCCTACTCACAGTTCTGTATCTTTATACTTGGTTGTACAGGCAACACTCAGTTATTTTTCTCTTTCAACTTAGTACTTTTCAGAACTTCTTTCTACTCCAACTTTTCCCTCTCCCTTCAAGACTGTATTAAGATAAGGCAACTTTTAATCTTTTGACTTCATTTTCTATTTCCATCAGTAGGCTTTTGCCCAGCACCCTCAAGTAAATGTGCTATTTTTTTTTTATCAGAGCTAGAATTGTCTTTGCCATCCATTTCCATTATTACAAAGCTTTATTCAGTTCTGCTCCAGTAGATCCTAGACCTCCCTCTCAGATACGCCAGTTCCACAACTAGGTTATAGGACCTGCCTTTGGGCCTTTCAAGGTACCACATGGAGGAAGCCAGGCACTCTGCTTACATCACCATTTCATAGAAGGAATATGAAACCAGAGTTGATCTCTTTTTTCCATTGCACAAGAGTAATCACCCCTCTGCACCTCAAATGGAATAAAGTCTTTCTTTAAGTGTTTCATGATGTCTTGAGGGGACACTCAGGCAGGAGTGAGACACTTTTGTCTTGCAACTTCACAAATCTCCCTTAAGGGAAAAAAAGGATATCAGTGCTTCATGTGTTTTTGGAATCATTGCACATGAGGTGACTTAAAAACTGAAAATTTAAATAAAATAAATTAAAATTAAGCAAATACTATTTTATTGAGTGATGGTGAACAGGGTACACACTGACATTTCAAATAAGAGACAGTATCTAGCTTTGAATCGTAATAAGTTGCCTCTTATTCAATCACTTTCATAATATTTGGCTATTTACCTAGGAAAATACCAATTTTGTGTGGCTAACTGAAATGGTGATATTTTAATGACATGATTCTAGTATTATTCCCTTGCAAATACTTTCCTATTTTAATGGAAATAAGCATCACTCATGTTTTTTCTTTTACATTATCTTCAGTTACTTCATATTGCCAGTAGAGTGCGTTGGCTGCCTGGTGATATTGATGAAATATTTAAAAGTAAAGTGCAGGCACATAAATCATCTGGTTATGATTTGCCTTTTTTCCTCTTCTCCACTTGCATGACTCAAGTTGATGCTGCCTAATTCATTTTCCTTTTATTTGATTCCATATGGTGGCAGAACAACCACCACAAGATGAAAACTTCCAGTACCTTCATATCAAAGCAGCAGCCTCACATTCTGTTCTATTGATATTGCATTTTGGCAGTGGATTAAAGGGACACAGTTAAAGTCTCTACTTATAATTGGTTTTATTTGGACAAGATTTTCTTTTGAACCTAGTGGCCACCCGTGATTTCATAATTATCAGAAATTAACTAGCTCAGCTTTTCTCGAAGGAAATATTCACAATCCACTTCCTTGCTTTGGGGAGACAAGAAAAGAAAGCAAAGAAAAAGAAAGAAAAGAAAAGCACTGAGGAGTCTTAAGAGGCTTAATTATTTGGGAATGTTCCCTGTGGGATTGCAATAACTAAATGTTGAAGCTGCCTTGTCTGTAATGATGTTCTTCTAAGAACAAACTCAAAACCCCTTCTACTTTCTCAGAACTTTACAAAGATGAAAATGTAAGAATATTTTTTCCCCTGAAGCTTGAGACACCGCTCTTGTAAAATTTCTTATCTGACCTGCCTTCTACAAAATCTGCTAACAAAAGCCTTATCATCTCTGCAGAGTATAATTATATGCATTTTAAAATCATTTGAAAGGTAGACATGTAAACTTAAGTCTAAAACTTCTAGCAGAGATGGCTGTGTTCAGTGAAAGATACCACATGCAAGACAGTAACTTTGAGGGCCCTACACAATACCCATGTACACCATCAGTCAAATATCTCTTTCTACTGGGCTTGATTTTCCCACCCCTGTGGAAGTAGACAGTGGTGGCTTTGTTTCCAGCAGCTTTGTTTGCTTGCAGCTACTGGTAAAGTAAACATTGCCTGAGATTGAAGAAATCCTTGATAGAGCTTAGGGGTCCTGGGAGAACATTTCTTATAACCCAATATAGATGACATCATCAAGTTATCTGGTATAGATTTGCCCAAGTTAGGACAATGGGATTGCAACACCCTGTGTATATCTATAGAGGACTAACCTAGGTTGTGGGATGTCCTGGAAAGAGAGCCAAAGCAGGAATACTGAAGAGACTTGTCCTCTTTCACTTTAACCTGGCCCCATATGTATATCAAAGGAATTGAAACTGTCAGAAAGACAGATTCAAGTAATGAAAATTGCTCCTTAGGATAATATGGGTGATCTCTGTACCAAATTTAGCCTTAGGCATAACTAAAAGTGTATTCAATGAGTACTTGGATTGAGAAATCAACTGTATTTTGTGGCTCAGAACAGCAGATAATTATGTCATTATTAAAAAATGTCCTTGAGAAGAATCAGTATTTAAAACAGAAAAAATAATTGTATAATGTATTGTTTGTTGAACAGAAATGGTATTGTTAAATGGAAGTATTGTTAAATGGAAGAGATTAGCAGAAATATCTAGTCCATAACATACTTACTCTGGTTCAAGATGGTATATATGAAAATGGAATTTAAAGAATTTCACATCAAAGGTTTATAGATTTTATACCAAAAGACTTACTTCATTGCCCAGCCTTCTTTCATCTACCTTGACACCTCACAGGAAATTAACTATTTGAATTTAACATTTGGTAAGTTTATTGCAGTCTGTGGAATGTTTTTGAAAACTTTAAATTCTTTTTCCATCAAATTATCAGGACAAAAAAATGCAAGCTTATTGCAAGAGAATTATGCAAGACTCAGAAGCCCTATTGTTTGTACTCATAAATAAAGAGTAGACAGAAATCATAACCTTGGCCCACTAAAAGTTGATGTCAGAATGGAGGATTTGTTTGCCTATGTCTTCCCAAACCCCAAGTAATAAATCTCAAAAGCTTCAATATTGATTCAACAAAATGAATGGCTGAGTCATTTCAGAGGGACTCTGACAAGTGGACAAACGCTGCCATGGTGACATTTTGATATGCAGTGTGGTTAGTGAACCTTGCTGGTTTCCTCCCCCTGCCATTAAAGCAAAATGGCAAACCACAGGAAGTGCCACACACAGCGTGCCTAAACCCAAGGCAACTAGAGGAGAAAAAATTTAATTAGCTGCTCTTAAAGGATTAAAAATCCCAAATGCATTTGTGTCTGACTAATAAGGAAACGGCTTTTCAATATGAAAAAGTCCAGAAATATGCTTTTGGCTAAGAAATAGAAACTATTACTGATCTTTAAAAGTTTCAGAAAGCAGCCTCAATCGGTGTTTTGTGAAAACACTATTTGAGGGCAAAATAGTTTTAGCTTGGGAAGGTAAGGATTTAATCTTTATCACAGGATATGAGATTGTACTCGATTCATCCTTTGCTAAATAGTGTAATAAAATATTGCATATGGCCAATAGTAGAAATAAAATATAGCATGCAATAAAATACCACTGTCATATAAATTTAGACTTGGATGTAGATATGACTCTTATGAAGAAATATGTATATTTGTATCCTATTTGATCTTACTATCTTATTGATGTGACTATTTAGCAAGGTATACATGTACTATATTATTAGAAAACATATATATTAAGGGCAGATACAATATATTTTTTCTATATTTTTCATATATATATATTTTCATAACAATGAAAATAATTTCTTTATAGTTATTAGTAGGAAACATTGAAAAATAATATGATTCTGACTGTTAAATTTACTTATGAATAACACAGAATAGACTGGTTAAATCAAAAGAAAACTGTTCTGAAGTGTATCTAAAATATGGCTAGATCAGGAAATCATTGTTTTAGTTTATTTTACCATTGTTATTGAGCTCTTACTTCGTTGGTGATCTTGTTTTCTACTTCACTCCAAACAATAAGGCTGTGAAGTAGATGTTATGAACATCTCATTTTTACAGATAAAGCAGCCTAAGTGTGAATGAAAGATTACTAGATTCATTTGCATTGGCCAAGCCTTCCTACACTGTGTTATCTCTTGATACCTGGACTAAATTGGGTAAATGTAATTTTATTTTCATTTTTCTGTTTTTGGAAATAGACACCATAGTACAAACTGATCTTAAAGTTTTAGAGATCATGTTTTGTACATGGACTTGTTGATATGGTTTCTTTTTTAAATAAAACATTTATATTAGAACAGAAAGATCACAATTCATAATTTACTTTTTAATAATATTAGAAAAATTAAGTGTGAAGAGTATTAAAGGTTAGAAAGAAAGGTGTGTAATTAAACACAAAGAGAATCCTTTCCAAAAAGGAAAGGATTTTTTGTTGTTTGGTTTTTTTTGGTCACTATATATCTAAATTTCTAAAATATACCTAAGATACTATTGTCTGTGATGTTGAATTGGTTGTTAGCTTGTTGGTCTTTTAAAGAATAGATCCCTGTACACTGTGCACTGTAAAGGGTAAAATAACAGTAACCAAATAATTTACAGAGAAAGCTCTGAGCAGAGTGTTAGAGATTTCAAGGTAATCATGATAAATCCTGATAAACTGATCACCTCTAGATAACCTACATAGTCTACGTAAGATCCAAACCTTTGGCAAGGCAAGGAAACAAAAGAATATTCAAGCTGGGCATCAGTGGCTTGTGCCTATAAATCCTAGCTACTCACGAGGCTGAGAGCTGAGGATTGTGGTTCAAAGCCAGCCTGCTCAGGAAAGTCCATGAGACCCTTATCTCCAATAAACCAATAGAAAACCAGAAGTGGTGCTGTGGCTCAAGTGGTAGAGTGCTAGCTTGAGAAGAGCTAGCTGAGGGACAGTTCCCAGGCCCAGAGTTCAAGCCCTACAACCAACCAAAAAACAAAAACAAAAGAATATCCAGCTGGAAAGCTCTTAACCAATTTTCCTCTGTCTTACCTGAGGGCTTCCTAAGCAGCAAATTTTAACTACTCCAACTTGCTCAACCAGGGCCAACTCCTCTCTCTGGAAAGGTGTGCAACCATCTCTCCTTCAAGCTATCCTGAATTTCTTCTGTCCTTTGTCTTGGCTTCTCTTTCTTCACACAATTGTATATATTTCAGCTACCTTGAAGCCTTGCTATCAGTTTAGGGAAGATATATAAAATATTTCTGAAGCACCATCTTGGTAAGTTTCCAGTCCTTTCAATTTTATTATTTCAAATATATTATTATTATTATTACTACTACTACTACTACCACTACTATTATTACTACTATTACTATTTTATGTGGTACTCATGGCCTCTTGTTTAGTTGGCTTCCTCACTTGGCTGGCTTTCTACTACTTAACCCACATCTTCTTGCTTGTTCTTTTGCTGGTAATTTTGGAATTGAAGTCTCTTGGACTTCTTTTACTCTGAACTGGCTTTCTTCTACAAATCTAAGCCTTCTGAGGAGCTAGTTTCACAGGCATGAGCCACTGATGCCTGGCTTGTTATTTGTAATAGAGTTCTTATCTTGCCCCACAGAAGGACTTGTTTCTTCTAATTCTCCAAGAACTTTTCCAGTTTTTTAACCTTTTCATAAGGCATGTGCATTCATATATTGTCCTCATTCCTACAAACACCACTCACATTTCTTCATAAATGGCATTGCCAAGAGTTGTACAATTTCTATAGACTTTCAGAGATGGCTTAGGTGATTCAGACCCTGTAGCAGAAGGATGTCAAACCCTACAGAAGCTGAGTTTCCATTACCTTCATATGTTTTTGACTTTAGCCTTAGAGTCATACTTTAATACTTCAATACTTTCTTAAAACAGAATTTCCCAAAGTATATTTTGAATATAAATAGGAATAAGGTAGAAAAATTCTCTTCGTTAAAATAAAATTTAGAATAGTGACTAAATTTAAGCTAGTCTGTTCACTGTTCAGAATTTTAATTCTATTTTCAGTGAGATTTTTAAGAATGAGTCCCACATTTATAGGGGATTATAAAGCTTTTCATTCCTTGCAATGCTTGGGAAACTGGAAAGAATTTCTGAAGAATTTAATTCACTGAGGCCCAAACTTGAATCAATGTTATTGTCTGTAGTCTCTTCCTTATAAATCCTATATAAAATTCATTTGTTTAGATTGAGTAGTAACTCTTTTGGGCAGGTTTCATAACTTTAATGGGGTTCAAAATGTCAATTCTAAATCATATTCAAAACTTTTTCATTCCTAAAACTGGATACACCAATTTTAATTGTGAAATGTGTGTGTGTGTGTGTGTGTGAGAGAGAGAGAGAGAGAGAGAGAGAGAGAGAGACCAATTTTTTAAAAAGGTGAATCTGTATACTGAGAGCTAGGATATGGAGAGGACAACCCTCTGCTTGCTTAAACGCTTAGAGGTATAGTGCATTCTTCATGGTTGTTTCTCTACTTAGCATAGTCTATCTGTCCTTTGTGTGACTGGCATACTAACTTTCTCAAAAGCACAATTATAAGCTCAAATGGGTTAAAATCAGGACCGGGTTAAACATGCAATCCAGGAACCTTGTGGGAAATGGCAGTAAACTCTGCAGCAGAAAGTTCCCTGAGGGCTGGAACTATACCTGTGTTCATCTTTATATCTCTAATGCATCACACATATTGGAATTTGGGAAGTGTTTGTTCAGCAAATTAACCTGGGACACCAATATCAAAAAAGAGTTTGATAACTAAAGTAACTTTTGCTCTGCATAGAGCAGTGACCAGCAAACTGTGTCTATTTGGCCATTTCTGGTTACCACCTGAATCTTCATATGTATCATTGGTACACCACCATCTTTACCTGTTTACATATCATCCTGGAATGCATTTACATTACAATGAGAATTGTAGATTTGAACAGTTGTGACACCTCATGGCTTGTGGTGTGAAATAGTTATTATGTGGTTCCTTATAGAAAAAGTTTTCTGAACTTTGGCCTACAAGCTTGAAATAGCTTTTAGTTGCCTGCCTTCCTTTCTTCCTTCCTTCCTTCCTTCCTTCCTTCCTTCCTTCCTTCCTTCCTTCCTTCCTTCCTTCCTTCCTTCCTTCCTTCCGTCCTTCCTTCCTTCCTTCCTTCCTTCCTTCCTTCCTTCCTTCCTTCCTTCCTTCCTTCCTCCTTCCTTCCTACCTGGATCCTCAGATCTCAGCCTCCTTGAGTAGCTAGGATTACATGCATGAGCCACTGGTGCCTGGCTAGTTGTGTTTCTTGGTGATTCAGTCACAGCATGACACCTGGTAGATGTGTCACTAGGTTAGTGTAAGAGTTCAGTCAAGAGGAAAGTCATCTTGAGTCAAACATGCAATCAGTTCCCCCTCCCTCTCCAAACCATCTTTGTATTTCTCTGACAGCATGGGTCAGATTGTCTTCTTTCTCCTACTTGATGTGGACTACATGAGGGAACAGACGACATGATGGATGAGTGACTACTGATTCTTCTGAACAAATATGTAGTCATTTGAAATATGTATACAACTAGCAGGATTATGGTACAGTGAGAAGACATGCAAGCTCAGGCGGCTCAGAGGCAGTACCTTTGTTCATTATTATTAAGTAAGAGATCAACTGAAAAAAATTGAAGTGTTCAAAGAAGTGGTGGCACTAAGAAATGTGTCTTGTCAATCACTGTTCAGGGATTGGTTCAGGTTTTATGAGGCTTTTCACTTTCTAAAGGCCCCAAAATACTTCCTTTTTTCTGACCCCAAAGCAAAGCCACTAATGTCTCCTGTTGTCAAATAGAGTCTCTGATCCTTTCCAGAACAGGAAGTTACTTCCATTGCTCCACAGATTCTGATTCTTTTTTTTTCCCCCTCTAAATTTGTCCACTTATTCAACGAATGTTTGGTTATTTTGTGTCCCCAGTTCTTTGAGAATTAGGATTAATCTGTTTGTTTTACTATTATGAAGTTCTAAGATGATAATCACTAAGTTGTGTTGAGAATTTTACTACATATTGGTGTGCAAATGGAAAATATTGAGAAGACTAGTTGGCTTATTTTCAGATTCCAGGTGGATCTGGACTTCGTGGGTAGGAAGAGGAAAAGAAGCCCTTATCTGCAATAAATTGTGATTATCCCTATTTTCTTTTCCTTCTAGGACCTGTTTCTTAATCAAGAAATTTTTAGTAAGCAGATTTGGCACTAATGAAGGGAAAATCATAATTTTAGTTTTTAAGCCCAAGCTTTGTTTTGCCGCTTTGGAATAAAGCCATTTTGTATGCTCAAAACTTAGATCTGAAAACATATAATTTTCAAGGGACTAAGAAGATCATGTAAAAATATTTGGAAGGTTAACTAAGTTAGATTAACTAAGACTAGGAGGAAAATGGTATGACATCAATATCTTTCTTACTGGACGTAAGAAGCTGAATTGCTCTTTACGATCTGAATTACTGGATTGGATGGTTATATAGGGAAAGGGTTTATACTCCATTGTTTTATGTTTAGTTAAAATTGGAATGTAGGCTGTCTTCAGAACCTCAGCTTTTCTGTAGCATTCTCTTTTAGTGGTATTTACCCTGTTCCATATCTTACCCACTTCCTTTCTTTTGGTTTTCTTTATCAAAACCTAACTTGAAGAACAAAGTTTCTCAAAGACATAATAATGATCAAAGTTTAAAAATACTTCCTAATAAAAGAAGCCAGCCATGGGCTGGGAAGGTGGCTCAGTGGTAGAGCGCTTGCCTTGCATGCTTGAGGCCCTGGGTTCGATTCCTCAGCACCACATAAGCAGAAAAAAAAGCCGGAAGTGGTGCATGCTGTGGCTCAAGTGGTAGAGCACTAGCCTTGAGCTTGAAGAGCTGAGGGACAGCGCCCAGGCCCAGAGTTCAGGCCCCACGACTGGACCAAAAAAAAAAAAAAAGCCAGCCAACATTTCCAGAAGCAGAGTACTACCCAGCAGAGGAAAGGCTCTGTGGCCAGAATGATTTTTTCTGTTTTTGAACCAAGAAAAGTAGGATAGGAACACTGTGGAACAGGGTGAGAGTGGTACTGGGAAGGCTGGAGAAGTAAGAGGGACAGACTCAGACTTTAGGTCTAAGAAGATTGAGTTAAATTACAATAGGCATTGCAATTTTAAGTGTTTTTTTTTTTTTTTAAGGCAGAGATCACAAACTTTTTGGAGAAACACATACAGTCATTGACTTAGAGCATCTAGAAGAGTTTGGATTTTGAGTATTCTCCAAACACCCATGTGTTAGTTTGGTCCAGGATAGCACTAGGGAGTTGGTGTAACTTTTGAAAGACCTGTGGGAGGTCTTTAAGCTATTGGAAGTATGCCTTAGGACAATAGTTGCCTGCCCCTTCCCTCTCTCTCTCACTCTTTTTTTTCCTCTCTCTCCCCTCAGGTGGTTGAGTTTTTTGTTAATGATGTTTTCTCGTTTGTTTGCATCATCAATGTTCTGCTCTAGCATAGGCCCAACAGATCATAAAGTGTAACCCCCAATCTGTGAGTTATACACAGCGTTTTTTTTTCCCCCTTGTAAATAGATTAGTTGAGATATCTGGAAGTTTTTCACAGTGATGTAAGATGACTGGCATGTTTTCTATCATTCTACTAAATTTTTGATTGGTATATTCTGAATTTTGGTTGTTCAAATCTTCACCGAAGAAAGAGTGCAGAAAAAGTGCAAGCTTAGTAAGTACAACATTGTGTTTTAGAGGTTACATTTGTCTCAGGGCCTCCCGGATTCTTCAGGTTCCCAAACACTCCAATAATTGTCAACAAATCACCTACTTTTCTGAAGTAGGTTAGAGGGAGTTAATTGGGGGATACAAATTTCTACTTCACTTTATTACAGCATTTAGAAAGATGTCATACACAGAGTACTGTGTATGCTAAATCTAGTTGTAGAGAAATGTTTCTTGTTTGTTTGTTTTTTGTTTGTTTGTTTGTTATGCAGGTACTGTGGCTTGAATTCAGGGCCTGGGTGTTGTCTCTGAGTTTTTGATCAAGGCTAGCACTCTTCCACTTGAGTTAGAACTCCACCTCCTGGTTTATTGGAGATAAGAGTCTCATGGACTTTCTAGCCTGGGCTAGATCTTGGCTTCCTTAGTAGCTAGGCTTATAGGTATGAGCCACTGGCACCAGGCACACACAGAACTTTAACATATGCCAAAAAAACGAATCAAATTATGTGATATATATATATAATAAGACATTTTAAATAATTAGGAGGCAAGTGTATTTCTAATGTTATTGTTTTGTCTTTTACATTATGACTAATAGAAAATGGATTCATCATTTGTCTTGGATTGTCTTGAGATTCAGTTTCTATATTGTAGAATTTAATAAGTATGTCCATCTGTGTCTAATTCCTGAAGATGTTCCTGGGTTTGGTTTCTAGATCCAACTCCAATCTTTGTAGCTCTGTCCAACTGAACAGTTCTTCAATCACCTCCATCATATACATTGCTCTTTTCACCACCTTTTTAGTACCTATAAGTTCATAGTTTTCATTCCATGCAGTTTCTGTATAGCAAACCACTTTGCCCGAATAACATGTCTTTGATATTCAGATGTTTTTGAGATGAGGCATTCAGTAACAAGCCATAATAAGGTTAACCTGATATCTCTGTAAACCCAAAGTAGCTCTTCCTATTCTGATTCATTAGAACGGACACACAGGACCTGTTTTTAAACTAGTTCTTTCATTGTCCACCCCCCCCCCCAATAAAATGTGGTATGTTAGTGTTATACCCTTCGTGTTTAATCTTCCCGTTTGGGACTGTTCTGAATAGTGCTGCAATTTAAAAAAGTAATCTCTTGATGCAAAGGGGGATTTACTTCCTTCTGATGTTATGGTCTGGCATTATGGAATTTACTTCTAAGTCATCGGAAATACATGGAGCCTTTATTGAGGTTTTGACCACGTGCCTGGTATACAGTAATGAGTTGCATTTCACTCACAAACGATTTCATTTAATTGTCCAACGGTCTCATAAAGTTGGGATTAGTCCTATTGTATAACTGTGGAGAGGGATAATTTACCTCCTCACCCCCCACTTTACAGATGTATGTGGTGGTAAGCGTTCGCTTCTAATTTATGTACAAACTGTCCTGGGATGGTCACCTCCTGGAGCACTTCAGTCACTGTTAACACAAACGTGAACAGAACGAGGGATGGAACAAGACTCAGTAACAGGTTCCCTCTCCTCAGAGATGACACGTGGGGCCATCTCTTTATCTGGGTGGGGACGGGAGCCCTGGCGCATCTTGCAAAGTTTAGCCTAAGAGAACTAGGCAAAGCGCCTACTGAGTTCTGCGAAGGGATGCATATACAGGTCCAGGCGGGACTCCCGCGCTCCCGCACCAGGCAGGTCGGCTTCGGCCGGGTCCAGCCCCTGGAAGAGTCCATTAGAGATGGCCAAGGCAGGGTGTTGCTGGTGTCAGACCTGGCTGCAGCCTGGTCTGCAGTCC
Organism: Dipodomys ordii; assembly: GCF_000151885.1. Classification (NCBI taxonomy): domain Eukaryota; kingdom Metazoa; phylum Chordata; class Mammalia; order Rodentia; family Heteromyidae; genus Dipodomys; species Dipodomys ordii. Next base: position 1,340,752 of record NW_012267244.1, on the reverse strand, counting down.
TGGAGCACTACCCTCTGTGATGGGCGGCCACCCCTGCTCAGCTGGTCAGGTGAGCACAGCCCTGCGAGCCTAGAGTCTTATTGGAACACAGCAAGGATGGCGGGGGTGGGGGGTGGGAGGGTGGAGGCGTGGTAGGAGGAGGGGAGGGGTAGTGTGGCGGGAGGAGGGGAGGAGGATGAAACTCTGCTCCAGACCTGTTTGTTGGAGACAGGATCAGCAGTCAGGAGAGGCGTGGGGGCGGGAGGACCGGCGGGGACCACAGCGCGCGTACTGATGTCGGGGACCCCAGGGCCAGGTAAGCTCTGATCCTCGAGGGTTGGGCCGCTTTCCCACCGCAGCCTTCGCAGGGGCTCTGGTGTGGGCTGCACCACCTGTTGCAGAGCGGACTCCGCGGGCGGCGGGGCACGGGGCGTGCGGGTGGCATGGAGTGTAGCGCGCGGGACGGCCGCCAGCATCCATCCTGCCTGCCCGGGCTGGGGCTGGGCAGTGAGCCCTGTCCAAAGCTGCGGGGTCTGAAAGAAAGCGAGAGAGCAAGGGGCGCAAGGGAAAGTCTGCATCCTCTTCTTTGTGCCCCAGGCTCCAATGTGAATCTCTAGATCAACCTGGAAAATAGCTGGGTCCTAAAGCTGCGCGTCATGGTTAGTCACTGACCACCGGGAGGTTGAAATCAACTTCAGAGGTCTTGTGAATGTTCGAAATAACCGCTGCCTTGCCGAATTTCCGTGAAAGAGATTGATGTGGGGGAGTGTGGGATTAGCTAGGGTTGTAAAATAATACACACACGGTGCATTATGTATTTTGAATTTCTTGAACTACCTTGAATTTAATTTTTTTCCCTGAAGACGAACACTAAGAAATGTTGGCAATACTGGTCAGAAAGAAATGACTCCAAAAAAGAAAAAAGAAATGACTCCAAAGTGCAACATTAACTTGTTTGTCACTGTTACTTAGACTGACTTTTCACGTTTCCTGAAATCCACAGCTCTTGGAAATGTGTGTTGTGTGCTTATAAGATGGATGTTCCAAAATTGAAATTAATTTTCTGTGATGGAAAATAAGGATGGAGTTCAAAATAGACCTTAACTAATATAGTGCAGTTTATAAAAAATATCTTGCTAATGATTTCATTGTCTTAAATTACTGTTGTGATGCTCTTCCTCTTTGTCCCATACAAAGACATAAAGAAATGACGAAAAGAAAAGATGTGTTCTGTCTAGGACAGAAATAGACACAGCAGTTTACTTGGTAATTTCATAGCCTAAGTGGCAAGCTCTTAAATTTATATTATTTGAGGAAAAAATATAGGTTACAGCAAAGTTCCAAATACACTGTGAACTATGTTATAGCAAAGTAAATGCATGTGATTATGCATACACTGTGGTTTTGTTAACTTACAAGAACTTTGGAGAGTCAGCAATCCTACTAGGCCTTAGTTTCCACATTTATAAAATAACATTACTGAAGAGACTTACTTCAACTAAAAACTTGTATCACTCAAGATTATACCTTTCAGAACTAACCAAAATATGTACACTAAAACAAAGTATAACTGAACGTTATTTAATAGGTTTGGATAAAAAAATTCTTGATACCAGCAGACATACAAATGGTGTACTAAACTTCATATTATTATAACACAACCTAATATATATGCAAATAACACAACTTTACGTTTGCATATATTTATTAAATTGCCAGTGGTATGTGTTGCCAGACAAGGATAATATACAATATGTTTAGGACACAAATGCCTTGATAGTAATAAAAATCATTACTAGACATAACATGGGAAAGCAAAAGCTCTTATTAATGCTAAAGAATGTCAGCATTTTATTCTTGGAGGGGCCCATGCTCAAGACAGTGGATGATGCTAGATCTGAGGGAGAAGGATATTCACAGCAGAATTCACTTGAAAGGATGCTTTGTTTATGTTCCCACTAGGAATAGTGATGGTTTACTGCATTTATTGAGTGTACTCAATAAACCAGGAGTTCTGGTGAGTCCTTTACATAGATTAACCTTCTATTTAATCATGACTTGAATAATATTATCATGGTTTTCCAGGTGAAAAAACCAAGACAGGCAGATCTGTGCCATGAGAGGGCTCATAAAGACAATACTTTTCTCTTAGATGTGTAATTGTTCATTATTAGAAAATTTAATCTCTAGCATAATGTGAATTTCTGAAGCATGGGGAGAACTCTTGGAGCTAAACTAGAACTACACCTTATTTCTATTTGTATTTTATAGGGAAAATGAGATTTAAAAAATGTTAAGACTCATTTAAGGTGTCCTGTTTTCCTAATTGTGGCTTTAGTCATCTGTACATTCTTGTCAACTCTTCAATTCAAAAAATCTTAATTGATAAACTTGTTCATTAATGGATTTACTGCCATTCCATACCCTTGTACTGATGCCACTTTACTGAGAATATCAAGGTTGCAACAATTACAGCATGCCATTCCTGGAGGCTGTGACTATATTGTGTATTTCTCTAGTGTCCAGGTTAGTAAACTGGTTCATGTACTTAATAGAGAGCCTTTTTATCCAGTTGTCTGTAACAGCTCACTTTTTATGCATAAGATATTAAGTGTGCATAATGAGAACACTGGGAGAAGCATCACTTTTTCTTTATCTAGAGGGCAACGAGGAAATTTATAGATGCTGTAAAATATATTGTATTCTTATATGACTTTCCTTATAGACTGTAGTTAGTTGCCATGTGGAAGTTTGAATGAATATTTCCTTGGTATTTATCAACTCCTCTCTTTCTTCCCTCTCATCCCCTCTCTGTTTTTCTGTGCACATGCATTTGAATTGGGAAATGATATTTTTTTAACTGTAAAAATAATGCAGAGTCATCTAGGAAATTTGAAAAGAATAGAAATGAGGGGAAATCACCCAGAAACTCCCTTGTCCAAATGTTTTGGGGAAACATCCAGGTAGCGTCTTGCCTTTCTTCCCTTAACTTCTGCCAAATCAGATGAAAGCTGAATTATTTATATTTTAAGGCTGTCTTATCTCTTAGCATTCTATTGTTCCCAGACTGAATGGTCTGGGAAATGAAGATAAACATAGTATTAATCAGACTCTGTTCTTATGCAGAATGAAGTAACAACAACAACAACAACAACAACAAACTTGATTTCTCTCGTTGAATGCTCACTATTGTTTTCATTGAGGTTTGAACTTACAAGCTTGGGCTTGATAAGCAAGCATTTTACCACTTAAGCTACACCCTCAAGCCTTTTTTGCCTTATCATTATTACTATTATTATTATTATTTGCCTTGGCTGGAGCTTGTGGGGAGGGGCGGTAATCTGGTCTTGTGTTTTGTCCTGGATTCTCCTACTGTTCCTTCCCTTGTATCTCAGACCCAAAGATATGTGCCTGGCTTATTGCTTATGATGGTGTCTGCTAATATTTTTTGGCCTGGTGGCCTTGAATCTCATCTGATAAATATTTCCTAAGTAGCTGGGATTACAAGTGTATACCACTATGCCTGCTTACATGTGTACTTTTCTCCATTTAAAAGTCAGGACTAGAAGGAACACAGTGGCTATTTTCTGTATATTTGGAGAGTTCCCAGGATATCAGGCCACACAGGAAGTCTCAGCACCCCAGCTCTGCTGACCCATAGAAGAGTGGCAGAGGAGAAGGGTGGAACTGGTACATATGAGGCTGTGATAGCACAAAGGCTGTGTTTCTTGATTCCACTCTGACACATTATCCACTTTAAAGTATATGAGACCAAGTACCTCCCCCAGCAGCTGGGCAGGTGGTCATGGGGCTCTTTTCTTGTGCAGTCAGGCATAAGTCTGGCTATACCTCAGAAAGAGGGCAGGAGGCTCACAGCACATTTTAAACTTTATTCAGGATTCCAAAAGCCTTGAAGGAACCATCCTTCATTTAATAGTGAAACACTGGCAGTTGGACTAATTGTCCATATGAATTTTGAAATAATACTCACGAAATTATTAGGTTATAAAGGGAGGCTAGGATTTTCTTTGATAAAAGTAGTGAAAGCATCCTTTATAGGGCTGTGAATGATATTACTTTGAAAACATTTGCTGTAAGGAATGCTATTTTATTGCTTTAATTTCATAAATTATTTGTTATGCAAAACCCCTTTTCCATAGCCACATTTTCTTTTCTCTACTACAGATACTTGAGCATAGAGTTCTTTCATGCTTCACCTTATTAGAGGCTTAACGTGGCTTTAATCCAACCATCTGTTCACATCTTGGCACATCAGCCTATTGGAGGTGCTTGGAGGGGCTAAATAAATTTCCCACATTTTAAAGGTTAGAGAAAGAGCTACCTTTCTGAATAGATTTCAACTAATTCTCAGCTGGACAATGGTGCAGAAGTGGAGTAAAAATGCGGTTCACTCTCTGAAGCCCAATATCCCCTCTCTGTCTTTAGTTTGGCTGAAAGGCAATTAGCATTTCAACTAGCCAATTTGGTTACATGCAACGAAATACTTGGGTTTCTAATTTGCTGCTCTCTCAGTCTGAGGCTCTTGAGTGCTAGCTCCTGCGTGATCCTCTCCAAGTAGCCTTCTCTCCAGCGTAGTTATTGTTGCTGGTCTTCAATCAACAGGGTTTCCTTTCCTTCAACTGTAGGGTACCATAGTGCCAGGAGAATGGCATGCCAAGCTAATACGGGGATGATTATGATTATAAATAGTAATAATTGAACAGTGACACAAATCAAAAGATATAAAATTGCTTAAAATTAAATGTGACTACAAGAGGGCATTGTGTAGCACTGATAATACTTCATTTCTGATTGCATTGCCCAGGGTGTATATGTTGGCATTCATTGAGCTAAAAGGACTCAAAATTAACAATGAAGAAGGGATTCTTATTTGTACTGATTTTCCTTTTCATGCAAGATTTCCTTTATGCAAGATCTGTATTTTTTGTGAGTTGTAGGACATGAGTAAAAGAGAAAGGATTTTTAATATTCTAATAAAAAATGTTTTGAAGCATGCTGTGAACAAAGTTAAGGTTTTTGTATTGTGTACAAAATATGATTTTGTTAGTTTCTTTAGTCACAATTTTGGTAATTAGATCACGGATATCTTCATATTCCTCTGCAGGAAGCAGCACATTTATGGTAATCCTTTTGTTAGGATAATTGGAATTATATTAGCCTTTACTCCATGTTACAGGACTGTAATTTAATTAACTCATCTTGTAATGCAATGTGACTTTTGCATAACTGTTCTTGTGTAATTGTTTGGAAGTACAAGAATATATTTTTTATTCTTCAAAAAATGTTTAATTAAAGGAATGCATAATATAAATGTTTCAGCTACTAGCCTTGCAAGTCATCATTATAATCTTGGGAACTATATGAAATAATTGCACTGTCTTCTGTATTTTCAATATGCAATTGCAAAGGGAAAGCCCTGTTTACAGCTATAATTAAGGTCATTAATATCTTTAAGTGGGTACATAATTTAAGTGGGGAAAGACTTACCTTTTCTATTGGTTTGAAATGGTTCAATGTACCATTCAGGGACTGAAAAGAGGAGGAGAGCAGCTCACATCAGGATGTGGAAGAAGGAGAAAGAAAAGGCCTGGTAGTAGTGGGCATTCTCCTGATTCCTGGTTATTCCATCTAGGCCCCAGCCTGTGGCATGATGTTGCCCACATTCAGGGCAAGTCTCCCCACTTTGGGTAATCCTCTCTGGAAACACTTCACAGACACACTCAGAGGTGATGCTTTATGACTCTTCTAAGCAATGAGATTGTCAATAAAAGTTTGCTACCACATTTTTCATTGTTGAATGATAGTTTTGCTGGATTCTTGGTTGGTATGCTTTTTCTTACAACATTTTTTTTTTTTTTTGGGTCCGGTCATGGGGCCTGAACTCTGGGCTTGGGCGCTGTCCCTCAGCTCTTCAGTCCAAGCCTAGCATTCTACCACTTGAGCCACAGCGCCACTTCCGGCTTTTTTCTTTTTGCTTATGTGGTGCTGAGGAATTGAACCCAGGGCCTCAGGCATGCAAGGCAAGCGCTCCACCACTGAGCCACCTTCCCAGCCCTCTTACAACATTTTGTAGACATCAAACCTTTCCAGTTGTCTTGGTTTTTCATGATGTATCATATGTTTATTGCTTTTATGGAATACTTTGGGTCTCCCTTGATGCTTTCAAGATTCTCTGTCTCTAGTTTTTGGCAGTTTGTTTCTAGACATGTATCTCTTTGCTTTCACAGTAATTGCAGTTTATTGAGTTTTTCAAATGTGTAGTGATTTTTTTTCCTCACAAAATTTGGGAAGACTTCAAGTCATCATTTCTAAAAATAGTCCTTGAGCCCCCTTTTCTTCTTCTGAAATTCCTACTCTGTAGATGTATAAATGCTGGTATATTTGACTGGTCTGTTTGATGTTATGCTCATTTTTCTTCCTTCTTTTATCTCTTGTTTTTCAGTCTAGATAATTGCACTTATCTTCAGACTCATATTTTTGGACTTCTTCCTGCACAGATAAGCTTTTGAGCTTCTCTAAGTGATCTAAGGCAGTTATTTTATTTCTCAACTCCAACTTTATATTTTTAAAAAGAATTTTTATCTTTTTATTAATATTCTCCATTTGGTGAGAAATAATTTTCTCCTGATTTCTTGTAGGCTTTTGAAAATACTTAAAAAAAAACCTGATGATATAAGTCTTTGTCTAGTAAGTCCTACCTCTGGAATTTTCCCCACTTTCTGTTGATTACTTTCATTCTCTCTGTATATGTATTTGCTATGTTCTTTGGTCATTTGAAATAGTGTCATGTATTGTTTGAGAAATCACATTCTCCCTCGATTTGTTGTTATTGATCTTAGGCTGTTGTTTGTTGGTTGGTGATTTTTCTGAAGAACTTATTTTTTATGTGTAATCACTATAGTTTTCATAGGTTAGCTGAGTAGTCAGGTTACTAATTGGAAAGAACTTTCTTAAATCCAATGGGTCAGTAGGTTCCCCAGTTTTTGTGGAGAGGCTACCTGTACATTTGGAGCATGCGCTTAGCCAGGAATATTACCACTCCACCTAAATCTTTACTTCCTCTTTTCACATAGACTCACAGCCAGCCAGAGGTGAGTGTTTTCATTCTTCACAGGTCTTTCATGATCAGATTACAGCTCTTTACCCAGCCATCAACTTCTAGACTTGAGAATTATGTCAGAGTGTTTCAATGCCCCTATGAACTTTGCATGGCCCAGCATTTCCCTTCAACTGTAATTAGCTTACAATTTGTTATTGATATAATCTCCAACCTCTGGCAGCTACTGTGTTGAGGGATTGCCTTGAAATATTATTGACAAGTACCTCTGGGGAAAAACCTTTTTTACACGGAATGAACTTTGAATTAAGTCAAATAAATATACTCCAGTAAGTACCATCTTTCAAGGAACCCTCAGATTGGTCAAATGATGACACAGTTTTCTCTTAATGGGGATTTCCAGTTCCTTTTTGTTCCCTTACGTAGCTATAAGGATGAGGGTTTCTGCTGTGATTGTGCCTGTTGGTTTTTAAGGCAACTGTGGAGCTTCTGAGCAATGTATAGCAATTGATCAAGATTTAACATACAGGAAAGTTCACTTTTCTTTTCAAGATACAACTGTTACTTTTTTTTTTAATGCTCCCAGGAATCCAGCAAGGTTTTGGTTAATTTCCAAAGACCTGCATAAGTTAATTAGGGCATTTTGTTTTTGTTATCATTCTCATAGTTTTTATGGAGGAGAAAATTTTAGGAGAGTCTTACCTTGACATTTTTACTGATGATCTTTACGTAGGCTTTTATTCCCTTTGTTTCCCCTCTCTTGTTAAGTGATAGGGAATTTGTCAGTTTATGAACAATACACTGATAAAAATATTGAAAATATTGCTTGATAATATATGGAAAGCTGAAATTGGCAAAAATGAGTTCATAAAGGCACTAACAGTTGGTATGTAATGAGGGATAAGGTTTTTCTTTAGTATGGGCAATATGATGTAACCTGAGGGATAAATGGTACATTTAAAGAAATGATCAGCAGTACTTTGTATGACTCTGAGTATAAAGCGGACTCCATGCTTATAAGATAAAATGAGGATGAGCTCTTCTGAAGATAATATATGTGATCATCCGTTTAGTCATTAATTAGTTCCTTCACTAGATCTATGTGAGCTGCTGTGCTGGATGTTGGGAAGAAAGATGAATAATTTTCAAAGTAAAAAAAATGAAACAATATGTTGTGTATTTGGAAATTTGCCTTGGAGGAAGGAAGGATGTTTGGACTAGCATAGAGAAGAGAAAGCAGTTGAGAGAAAGTGGTCGGAGAAAAGCTTCAGTGAATGTATTCCAACCTGATAGGAGCAGTGGATAAAATGTCCAGGAGGAATTTAGAAAGAATTTGACCCTTTTCTTCTATGTGTTTTACTGAATTAATGATCAAATTATGGGGCAAAAGCATCTTGTATAGTTTGAGAGTTTATCACTTTGACTGTTCTTGCAAAGATCTCTTCCAATCAATGAAGAAATGCAAGGTCATGAAATTGTGAGAAGACAAAATAAAGTAACATTTTCACTTCACAGCTTCTTCTCCACAATGAGATTTAGATCTTTCTAGAAAAGGAAGTGTGACTGTGTCTAGGATAATGATTGAACCGTCCAGGTTATACTAAAAACAGAAATGTAGTTGGATATTATCTGATACTTACTGAATCTAATTCCTTAGAGAAATAAAATACCTGTATTATATAATATTTTTTTTCTAAAAGAGATTTCTCAAATTAAAAAAAAGTTACTTTGGTAATTAGGGCAACTCAATAAATAAACTTACTTGAAAACTGGGTTTTAAGTAAAAGCTAAGTCCAGTCCACTAATGTATACTTTGTTAGATACTACTTTGTGGGCATGTTTGATTATGCATATTTTTAGGTAAATTTGTATGTTTATTCAAATTGTAACTGATTTCATGAGTGGGTATCATTTTAAGCAAAGTATCATTTTACCAATTTATTCAATTTTGATAGAGTCAAGATGGTTTAAGCTCTTAAAAAACCAACCCTGTAAAATGGCTGTGGTTTGTGAATGATATGAAATCATTCAGGAATTCATGTCATATTAACATTTTGATTGTAATTTGGTAAGTCTTTTTACTACATAGTTAAGGAAAATAAAATTTGTGAAAGTCAACAAGATTACTCAAAAACAACAATGGTAAATGCTCAAATTTATCCAGTTTCATAAACTTTTCTTAACCTTACAATGAGTGTACTTATTTTAAACTTCATAGTACAAATACATGTATCAGTTTAAATAAATCTGTATTAGATCCTTCCACTGGGTTGTGAAACATTGAAAAGTTCATTATAATTAAAAAATATTTTCAGTTCTCAGCCAGACACTCAATTATTTTGTTTGCTACTAAAATTATAAAAAAGTAAAAGTAATCTTTGAATATCCATGTGAAATGATTTTTGCCTTGCCCAATGTTTTAGAGGTTAATTGAAGATAAGGGTCTCTCAGATCTATTTGCATAGGTCCTCTCAAAACTTTATCCTCAGATTTTAGCCTTCTGAGTAGAATATGGTCACTCTTACTACATTCTCATGTGGTTTAGGGATTCTTCTATTTATTAGCAATGGTAATAGGCTTTGCTAACAATAAGAGATTGAGCTTCATAAAGAAGAAAAGAAAGTAAAATGTGAACTCTATGTATTTATAATATATGATGAATTATAGAAATAGGGACTTTTGAAAACAGTTATATTACTTGTATGATTGTTGGTGAGAATTTAAATTTAGAGTTCAGTTAAACATGAAATCTGGACCTTGGGTTTGTATGTTGGCTTTGCATTTGCAAGGTCTAATGTTAGCAAATATATTTAATCTCTTATATCTCAGGCTCCTTATCTGAAAACAGGCATAATGAGATACCTCCATATTTTATGTAGTTCTTTGGGGATTTAGTGAGCTGAAATATGTATAGCTGCTAGAATAGCACTCAACACTGGATTACCTTTGATTAGCTAATATTGTTACACAGGAAATCAAAATTATTGATGATTAGCCTGCCAAATATTGACCTTCATTATGAGTTCCTTTTTTCCTCTTTTGGAATTCTGAGGAAGATATTTTTACTTAAAACTGATGAAATTAGGCAGTTTTTCTATGGAGGTTTGTTCTTTCGTTTGTGCTTAGATAGGAAACCCACCTTACATATACTTCAAGTGCTAGCATTTAGTGGCCAAACTAATCACTTAGTTGTTCATGAATCTGAAAATTTGGGTAGGACATGGTGGAGACAGCTTGTCTTTGTTCCATAGTAAGTACTGGGCTGTTAGAACCTGTTTCATCATGTTGCCCTCCCTTACCAAGATGGGAGCATTCATGCTAGTGTTCTCCTCTCTCCTGAATGACTTGAGCTTCCTTTCAATATGGTGACTAGATTCTGTGAGCAAGCATTGCATTTACTTCTACTCTATTCTATTGGGCAAATGGCCATAGAATGTAGATTGAAAAAGAGGAGGCATTTACCCTACTTTCCTACTTTCAAATGGGAGAATTGTCAAAAGTTGGTGAGATATTGTTGGATTATTGTGTGATAGAGTTTTGCCATGCTGTGTTGCCCAGATGAGATTTAAGTAATCCTCTTGTCTCAGCCTCCCAATTACCTAGCTGGGAACTATTGGTAAGGATGATATTTTTAAAGTTAACATACTGTTGTAAGTGATAAAAGTGGTAATAAAGTATCAATTATTGTATTATTATACACTAAATTAGAGGTTGAAGCTGACTCTGGGTTCCATGCTTGCCTCCTGTTTTTGTGACCTCAGGTAATAAAAGTTCTGCTGAGTCCAGATCGTTGATTCATGGCTTCTGTGATAAGATTTTTACATAGGCCCTGCCATGGATTCTTTGCATTGTTCTGTTACATCAAGTTCTTGCAGGAAGTAACTCATAAGATGGTGGTGGTCATGATGTGTGTATTTACATGCACATGTGGGTATACATATGTATCTCCCTTTCTACCTTTTAAGGACACAAGTATGAGCGATATTTTACCTTCCTCTTTGACTCTAGTATGAGGAAACATTTGAAGCTACAAAGGACAATATCTCTCTAATATTCTCAACAACTGTCTAAATAGTAGCTGTTTCTTACTTAACTCTTGCCAATTGATGGCACGGAAAATGTAGACCTAAATTTGCTGGTGCTGGTAAGTATGAAAACAACAAAGAGATCCATTTAAAAATATATGTTCAAATTTGAAATTTTGTAAGTGATGCTTTAGTGTTATTCTTGTAAACACAACTTGGACCAAAACATCTGTCTTTGGCCTCCAGACTGCAAACTCTGGCTTGACAACATGGACTTTTTTTATTTTGCTCTCTTCTTTATCTTCAAGCCAAATAGTTCCTTTGGGAAACCCAAGTATCTGATGCTCCAGTAAAAGCATACTAACTTCAATAACAAGGTACAGAACATTTATGAAAGAAATCATTCTTTTTAAAAATGATATTAAGTTTCAGGGGATAAAATGTTTTATTTGTCTAGAAAAAATTAGATGTTGCTATATGAGATCTAAATTTCAAGAAATTCTTGGTGACATTTGTCTTCAAGTAATGGAATTATGAAATTACTTTTATTAGTAAAGTTATAAGTGGCAAAAGTCTGTCTTCAGAATCTTGTGTCATGATTCAAGAAATTAGTAGTTGTTTTTGAAGATGAAGTGGTGCCATCTAATGGTGGCTTGAGAAATCAGATCCTTATTTTTCCAAGGAAGAAAAAGGCAAGCATGTCTTATCTTGGCAGAGATGATGTCAGGCACTCACATATATCAGCCCTATGGACAATCTTGACTGACTTAATGGTTCTCAGTTTGCCTCAGAAGATTTAGAGTAGTGAGAATTTCATCTTGTGCATTCCAAAAGTGGGATAGAGAAAGCACAGCTGAAATCCATAATCTTCTAGAGCTTCTACAATAAAAGCTTCTATACAGATTCTATTTTCTTGGTGGATATATATATATATATATATATATATATATTCCATATATGAGCAGGATGCTTTTCTCATCTGTTTCTTGGTGACTCATGCAAATGGGACTGTATGGTTTCACGGAAAATGTCAAGCTTAAATATTTTGGAAAGAAGATTAAAATCAGAAGTTAAAAGACTTTATGTGTTAAATCAAGTATTTTCTTATCCTGTTTACATTAAGTGCAATGTTACTTTCTAGACTGTTGCTCATTTAAATGGCTGTTTTAGAACCAAGGATCTATATATAGACTAAGGTGACGTGTGTGTGTGTGTGTGTGTGTGTGTGTGTGTGTGTGCACATGCATACATGTATGGATGCACGCGCCGGTCCTGGAACTTGAACTCAGAGCCTCATACTCTAACTTGGCTTCTTTGCTCTACGCTAGTGCTCCACCACTTGAGCCACAACTCATTATCTAGCTTTTTGATAGTTAACTTGATGTAAGAGTCTCATAGACTCTTTTCAGCTTTGAACTGTAGTCTATAGATCTCAGCTTCCTGAGTAGGTAGGATTACAGGTGTGAATGACTAGCACCTGGCTAATGTTATTTTCTGATATCATGTTTCTTTAGAAAAAATTAGTGTCTTGAAGTATAATCAGAAGTTTATAAATATAACTATCATTCAAATATAAAATGAAGGCATGTCAAAATTTTATTCAACTTATTACTTTTAAGAGAAACAATAGGTGTTAATACTGGTTCAGAGAGCACTTGAGAAACAAGTAAATAAGTTTAAAAGGTAATATTCAGCTTTCTGGGTTATATACAAGACTGATTAATGTCCTACCAGGAGAAAATATTCCTATAATTTACTGATCATCCATTTAATTGGGCAAAAGTTACTGATCACCCATTTAATTGGGCAAAAGTGACTTGTTAGTTTACTGGGCAAAAGTTTTTGAGTTTACATGTCACTTTCCCTCTTTTATTAATTGTAAACAATTGTTGATGAAAGAAAGCACATCTTGCTCAATCTTGGCTAGGTCTGTTCCCTATATGATTTGAAGCTAACTGATACAAAAGGTTTTTTCTTTATGTCAAACTTTTTGATATTTTTCTGATAATATCTGTAAGTGTAATGTCTGTGTTTATGTTATTGGAGTTCAACTACAGAGTAGATCAATTACCTGTCTCTTTTGGTTGTCAGAAAACAAAATTGGGAAGGAAGGATGCAGACAGTTTTGCTTTCTTTTCCACATTGCTTGAAGAAGGTGGGTTGATTTATTTATTCATGCATTTTTTTCATAAAACTTGGGCTTATTCTATTTCCGAATTTGTGCTAAGTACTGCAACAAGGATGGCAAAGGGCATTGTCCAGAAAGTGTTTTTATTCTAAGAAGAAACACAATAAATGCAAATAGTAGCTAAGATGGGATATGCTTCTTTACACAGAGAAGGCCATTTTGAGAAGGTGACATTTCACTAAAAATATAAAAGATGAAAAAGGTCATACAAACCGGGAGAGAAAGGAAAGTCACAGGCCAAGAAAGCACTCAGCTGTGGCAGAAACTTGGGTGGAGGCTTGAGTCATTCAAGGATCTGGAAGACCATTATGGTTTAGTGTGTGGGAGGAGAGAGGTACAAGACACATCTTTATGCTGGGTTTTGTTCTTGGCAAGGCATTTGCATTTTATTTTTAGTGTCAGTAGAAATCGTTAAAGATTATTTCAAAAGTCTTTTTAAAAATACATAAATGTAGAAATAAAACCAGATAAATTATATACATGGGAACAAATTAACTGTAAGAAGCACTTAACAGGAAACTCCAAAATGTTCTGTGGAACCATGACAAGCAGGAAATCATCTTTAATAAGTAGGAAAATTGGGAAAATATGATTTTGGATGTATATGTTTAATGCTACATTTATATAAACCATCTTAAACTTTATAGAATAAAAGTTTTAAAACATAAACCCCAGCTGGAGTTGGGAGCCAGTGGCTCATGCCTGTAATCCTAGCTACTCAGGAAACTGAGATCTGAGGATCCTAGTTGGAAGCCAGCCCAGGAGAAAAGTCCCCATGAAATACTTATCTCCAATTAACCCTCAAAAACCGAAGTGGAGCTGTGAATCAAAGTGGTAAAAGCACTAGCCTTAAGTAAAAGCTCAGGGACAGAGTCCAGGCCCCGAGGTTAAGCCACATGACTGATTAAAAAACAAAACAGAAAAACAAACAACAAAAACCTCCAAATGATAGAGGAGAGACAAGAAATAATCGCTGTGTGGTTTTAGATCCAGAAGGCAGATGGATGGGTAGTAATTGACTTAGTCTACACAAAAGCTTTCTCTAAGTTTGTAGGCTCCCTAAATAGCCAGACTTGCATAGAAAAAGCATGAAGGGCATGAAAAATGGTTAGTAACATAATTGCTTCTATAACTTTGGTGGTGGGTAGGTGACTAGAGGGGGAGAAAATTGCTCCAAGAGATGCTTAGATTTATCATCTGCTTTGTTCTCTATGAGTAACTCCCACTTGGTTCCCTCCAATTCAGAAAAAGTAAAGCATAATCATGTGATTGATTATGGGAGACATGGGAGAAATGTCGGAAGGAAGAGCTCCTTAAAGAAAACAAAGATTGAGTGATCAGATGATGACTGGATTTTGAAATTCCAGTTTCTTATTGGGTCTCAAAATTCTTGTTAGATTTTTTGGAGAATCTGAGCAATCTGAGAAGTTAAGTGTTTTCCATAGGTACTAAATTCAGGAGTTTTTGATAATCTCCCCAAAATTGAAAAGCTACATTCTCCCACACATATTCAAAATATCTATTCATCAGTTTGGTCTCTTAATTAAATCATATACAGATATGAAGATACATATGTTGAGAGAATCCATCATTTTAGTTTCCCACTTTTAAACATACATAGATGAACAAGACTTACTAAATAGCTGAAGAAATCCAATACAGAGCATAGATTTCAGAATAAACAAATAACAAAGCAAATCAGAAGTAAGAGACACTAGAAAGAAAAACCTTGAAAAAAAAGAAAGTGAGCACTTTCTGAAAGATTAATTTATTGCACTCATATACTATTTTGTTGAATGGCAACTCCTTTGTACAATTACTCAGAGATAAAAATGAAATTTGAAAATAAAGTAACATATATGTAAAAATAATAAAAATTAACAACAAAGTATTAAATTCCCAGACATTAAGATATGGAAGCATGAACTATTAGGGCAATTGAAATTTAATGATGAGTTAAAATTACAGAATGCAGAATAAAAATGAAAGAATTTAAAATGAGACAGCCAGTCTCAGGTTATCAGTGACAATAATAGGAGTTCCTGAAGAGAAAAAAGAGCAGGGATATGTATCATTATGAAATATTGCAAGAAGATTATCTCAAGGATATGAATTCTAGTTGAAGAAGACTGCTTAGCAAAATAGACAAATGCTATTCCAGGTTACATTCATCTTTGTAAAATTTCAGAATGTGGACACAAAGAATTTTCCAAATGCAGGGGATACAGCATAAGTAAGCAACAAACAGACAAATAAACAAAACCCCCACAAAAACCAGGTCACTTATAGCAGCTCAGAATCAGAATGACTTTGGATTTCCCAGCAGCAATACCGACAGCTTGAAAATAATGAACCAAGGCTTTCAAATATCAGAAAGAAACTATTTTCACCTAAAACTCTCTACCTAATGAAAGCTTTAGTTAAGTGAAAGATAATGTCATAATTTCTAACAAGAACTAAAACTTATCTCCATTATACTCTTTCTCAGAAAGGTACTGGAAGTTGCTCTCCATCAAGACAAGGGAATAAGTTAAGTGTGCAGGAAAGAATCAGAGGGATTCACAGCATACTTCAAAGACAGCATCACAGGTGGATTGCTGTACCCACTGTGTAGAGAAGAAATACTTTTCATTGATATATGGAGATGTGACAATATGTGGTCTAAGAAAGTATTTATCTCCCCTTCCTAGGAGAAATGGACTGATCAGCAAAGTGAATGTCCATGTAAGCCATCATTTACTGATGAATCTATAACAATGCCATATAGCTGAGACAATAAATATATCTTCAACATGAATATTTACATGTAAACCTATTTCCCTCTGTTGGTCAATTCTAGTAAAGGGATTCCTCTAGTGTATATGAGAAAAAAACACAATGTCTGTCCCTAGGATTTTTCCCATACACCCAGTAAGATCCTTGACTATCGTTTGAAGGAAACAAATGAAAATTAAGAGGATGGATAGAACTGGGGAGAAAGGGAAGGATAGATAATATAAGGGTGATGTTGGTCAAGATGCATTGTACTAGCGAATTGACATTGACATTTTGAATTGAAACTCCTTTGTACAAGTGCTTAAAGATAATACATAACCCTCAACCTCCTGTACTCCTCACACAAATGAAATTGACAACAGTTGTTGACTATGGGTAGGAGAATCTGCCCATGGTGTGAGGTAAGGTAAAAGAAAGTTAATTTTCATTTTTTATCTTTAAAAAATCTTGTGCCATGTAGCTATGTGATTTAAAGATGAATAAAATAACATATATTAATGAAATATTGAATATAAATAAAGTAAAAAGAATAATGCTTTCTATAATCTGAATAAGAGTCCATCTTCTTTATATTTAAAAAATGTTTCTAATGGCAAGCTTATTGAAATAGACAACCTACATGAATTAATAGATTAAGAAAATGTGAAAACTCATCTTCAATTAAGGAGTAAAAAACAGAAGTGAAAGTTTGGCTCATGTTATAGAATACAAAAGAAGTAGTTTAAGTCTATAATACAGAGACATTTTGTACCCTAAATCTGCTGGAAATAGTGCTATATGATCTTGAAAAAAAAGAAAAGCAGTAATGCTAAGAATTGCCTAGTTTTAGTGATTATTTCAAAAGAATTACTTTATAGTATTATTTTTCAATGGGAAAAAGTTGATTACTTACAGAGTCAGTAAATCTACTCAGGTGGCTGAGATCTGAGGATTGCAGTTCAAATCCAGACAGTACAGGAAAGTCTGTGAGACTCTTATCTCCATTTAACCACCAGAAAATTTGATATGAAGCTGTGCCTCAAAGTAGCAGAGTGCTATCTTTGAGCAGAAAAGCTCAGGGACAGTGCTCAAAAGCATCAGTTAATATGTGTTCTAACAATTCTCCTGAAAGACAAATACTGTATTTTCTCATTTAGATGTGGAAGCTAAAAAGTTGATCTCAAAAAAGTAGAAGCAAGAATGGTGATTACTAGAAACTTAAAAGGGTGTAGGGAAGGGAGAGAGGAGAGAGAGTGGTTAGGAGTAATTTGTCATGCTCTGTAGCACATTGAAATAACTATACTCAACAACTATCAATTGATTTTTAATGTTCCTATTTCCTGCAAATGACAAATATTCGAAGTAGTAAGTACTGTGTATCAGTTACTCTTATCTGGTCACCATAGTTATATACATGTATTGACTTACCCCTTTATGATCCGAAGATATGTGAAATTGTCATGGGTTGATTAAAAACAGAAATATACTATTGCCTCTATTTGTAGCATTACCTTACAACTTTTATTTGGAATATGACAAGTTTATTTTTTTATTTTTTAAATTTGATTTTATTGTCAAGGTGATGTACAGAGGGGGAATATTGCCAATTGAAATTTCTGCTTTGGTTGAAAAGACATTTAAAAGAATGAATACTTGCTAAATACAAACAATACAGATTAAGAATTCTTAGAGGCTGAATAATTAATGATAGGAATGATGAATCTTCTCTTGTTCCATGGGAGTAATTCTATAGTTTTAGAATGCCTGCTAGTAAATGTAATAGAATTCAAGTAATTCTAAACTTGAAAACCTTGCTTAATTAGGATCATATTTTCAGTATTAATTACCTAGTGGTCACACCTTGGGCAGATACTTATGATAGCCCTGACAGCAAAAGTTGAGGCTGAAAGTCAAGGCACCCTTCCTGTTCTGTCTTTTTAAGACCAACCTTGTTCTTATTATTCATAGATACTGTGCAGTTAACTTATTCTGAATTGTGAATTGTCAAATTGAGGAAAGTGTCTTTTCTTTTTTCTGTTAGAGATCAGACCCAGAACTTTGTACATGGTAGGCAAACATTCCACCAATAAGTCGTATTCCTAGTCAAAAAGAGAGGATTTTTCCTATATATGCATTGTATATTTAAATTATCTTCAAGTAGTTTTGCAAAGGAGTTGCCATTTGACAAAGCAGTTTATGAGTACAATATATTTTGATCAATGTCACCTTTTAACATTCTCACCTCTCTCTCTCTCTCTCTCACCTACTTTTTCCCTCATTCTTCTTGATTTTGTAGGATATACATTGGATTCTTGACTTCATTTTCCCCTTCTCTTCATTTATCTACTCTTTCCCCCTTGATCCCACCCCACCTCTTTCAATATCTACTCCCTGGTGTTTTATTTTGTTAAATTTGCCTTTTCGTGAGATCTCTTTTAGGTCTACTGTCTTTACGCTAATACATTTGTATACAGTTACATATTTACGTTGGGTTGTCATTTACAAGCTTCCACATATAAGGGAAAACTTGCATCCGTTGTCTTTCTGGGCCTTACTTCCTTCACTTAATGTAATTTTTTCCAAGTCTTTTCTTTTCTTTACAAATGGTATAATATTATTCTAATGGATAAGACATTTTCGTTTACGTTGATTACAGCAAAAAAAAAAAATTGGATTCTTGGGCTGGGATGTAGCTCAGTGGCAAAGCGCTTGCCTAGCAAGTGCAACGTCCTGGGTTCGATCCCCAGTACCAAAAAAGAAAAGACAAAAAAAAATACAGTTTAAAAAAAAACCCAAACAAAAAAATTGGATTCTTAGGCTTCTCTTTATATTGTCTTCTTCTTTTTCCTTTCTCCTTTTAGTGCTGGTGTTGGGGCTTGGGTGCTATCACTGAGCTTTTTATTTTTTCCTCCAGGATATCGGTCTATCACTGGAGCCACAGTTCCACTTCTGGCTTTTTTGAGTAGTTAATTGGATATAAGAGTCCTTCTCAGCCCCTGAGTAGTTAGGATTACAGGCATGAGCCATGGATACCAGGCTATTACAATGTCTCTTTTCTTATTTTGCTGCCAACTCTCATTGCTTATTTTATTCTGTTTCTTAACCTACTGTGTATTTACACATTTACTGAGTCCTAAAATAGATCATTCTCATTTTCTTAGAATACACTGTACCTATTACATTTCCTAAGGTACAGGAAGTTAGGTAGATAAAGACACCAGGCTAGATAAACATGCTTTACAATAGTTATTATAGCTGTATAGTATGACATTTAGTGTGTTTACATGCTAAGTAATCCAAGTGAAGAATAAAGTTGGGAAAACATATTTTCAAAAAGGAAGAAAAGGTACCTGGAAAATAGGACAAAAAAGGAATTAATGACAGAATAAATTAATGAAAATATTGGGATTCTTTCAGTGACAATCATACACTGTATGATTTAGTTTTTCCAGAAATGACTCTATATAGTATACAGTTGTACACTTGCCATGTTCTATTCTTAAGGCCTCCTTGGTTTTTCTACATTTCCTACATATCTTATATTTCCTTACAAGGGATTAGTAAGATTTGAGAGTGAGGGTATCTGGGTTCAAATAGTGGTAGTAATTACAGAAAAAAGGAGAGATAGCCAGTGTGTTTTCCTTTTACTATTCTTATAGAAGACTACTAATACTGTTGAGGGGTAGCACATGGGAGGGAAATCTTTGACTAATATATTTTAGCACAGTTTCATAATGTTATTAATTGGACAGTGATGGGCAAATATGTATGTTAAAACCAACAGAATTTCCAAACTAACCTTATTAGAACAAAAGGATGTATTTCATTTCCTCAGTAACTGAAAAATTTGAAGTAAAGCTGGATTCAGAAACTAAAGCTTAGTTATCGAGATATGGTTCCGTTCCACCTCTTGGCTTGGTCTTCAGCTATTCTGACTTTCTTTCCAAGATTGTGGGGGAAGCTGGCCCAGTCTTCACAATCTGAAACCTGGCGGTAGAGAATATCTACTTGTCAATGTTGGAGCAAAGGCCTCAAAATTCTCTTCTTGGCTTTAATTTCCTTTACCTAAGTCATATAGCAATCCCTGTATGTATGTAGAGCCAAGGGCCATAACTTGAGTATTTTTGGGTCCTGATTAATTAGCATAGGGTGCTGCAAAATGCAGAATGGCTCATAATATACCAACCTTATAGCAAGCTGTAAGCTGTGCTTCTGAGAGCAGTTAATTTACATTTTAAGACTTTCTCTATTATATTCCAGATTTTAATTCATTTTTTCCTGCTAGATGACTTGATTAGTCTGAATATGATGACTGGAATTCAACACAAGACTTTGTACTTGTGTGTTATCTAGACAATTAAAATTTCATAGGAAACAAGAAGCAAGAAAGTAACCTAAATCTCACATTCACATGAAAAGAAATCTATTAAGAGACGAGAGATCTGCAAGTGGGCATAGTTTTAATTTCCTCTGAATCATACTGAGCAGGAGTGGGAGGTGTGAGAAGGCCATGGGTAGTTGGTAATGAGAAGATTTGAATATTGTAGTATCTTGCCATCCCAGAAAGGAAGAAAGCTGTCAGCAAAGCTAAAATTAGTCTGTACAATTGTGACAGAACAAATTACATCTATTATGATCTTTAAACATATGTTGTTCCGAACTCATTTTATAGAAGAATTTAAAATAAAGGTCTAATAGAGTATGTAAATCTAATAATAGAAAAAGTTAACTAAATGATTAATAGGTGGATTAATGACTAATGCCTGGCATTCTGAGTTGCATAAAACAAAATAAAGGAATTTCATGCACAAGATTTTTAGAATGATAGAGCAGAGTATTCTTAGTTACTCTGAAAACAGAAGTATGCAGCTATTCTGTAATTATGCCTATCTTCTTCTAATGGAAGCATCATTTTCAAAGCTTTTGTTTCATCTTTTAATTTCTATTCAATGCCAATATCACCACAACAACCTTTCTTACAGTGTGAGAAGATGAAAGCGAAGGCGATGCAATTATCAATGATGTCACACAACTTGAAACATTTCCAATCATGCTTGTTTTGTTCATTTTGCATAATCTTGAAACTCATTGATGTGGTCCAATTTAAAATGAATTTACTGACTTCACCACAAGATTTTGGAGCTCTAATTGCCTGGGAAATTGTAAGAATGCAGCATTTGAGCACATTGGTCCTGACATTAAAAGATGCTGTTAAATATTGAAAGTAGTGAACAGTACAAACATGGAATATTTGTCAGAATAATAAGGTGCATACTTCTAGGAGATGCATAGTTAGGAATTTTATGGTAATTTTTGGTTATTTTGCATGTTTAGAGTATTCGGATGTTTGAAAACATGTAGCATAAGCAGTCTACCGCATTTGTCAATATAAAGGTTGGTGTATTTGTAAGAGTGAGTATCAGAAGCAGTATAGTGGGATTTCTGGACAGAGAGTCTGGTGGTGGACTCTGGGGTTCAAATCCTACTTAGCCACTTAGTTAACTGAGTGAGAGCATTGCAACTACTTTGTCTGTGCTTTAGTTTCCACAGCTATGTTTGTGATACCCAGAGGTATCACAGAGGGTTTAGGGACTGAATATTTAGTGTGTATAAAGTACAACAGTATATCAGCATTTGCTATTATAATTACTCTCAATAAGTCAGTACTTTTGTTTAGAATGCATAGAATCTTCAAATACCATATCAGGAAAATGAGAAAAGCATAAGAGGAAGTGGGAAAAAGTTCATGTCTGTAGCACTGAACAATTAAAGAGTTAAGTACATGTTTGCATCTTTCATGTGACTACCATGAGACACATTCCTCACACTACTCTTCTTGCTTAGGACTGTTTTTTGAAGTATACTGAAAAGATCAGTTCCATCAGAATGAACAAGGATACTTACTAAGTGAAGATTCTTTTTTTGTTGTTTATTATGAAAATACCGTACAGAGGGGTTACAATTACATGGGCAAGGTAATGAGTACATTTCTTACCAAGCATTGTATCCTCCTCCTTTGTTTCCCCTTCCCATAGCTTCCATCCGCCCCCCTCCCATTGCACTGCTTGCCGCGCCAAAGTTGGACAGTTCGTTTTTCGACATAATGTCTTGTACATCTCATTGGGCCACCTGTATCCCTATTTAGACAATTTGTTTTTTCCCTTCCCCTACACAAATTATACCAACATCAAATACAGTGAATTATACCATGGGGGAGTGACATACAAAGCAACAAAGAAATACCTTATAAATAGGTTAGAAAGAATAGCAAGAAAGAAAAACCATTTGAATCCTTATCTTGGGGTTCATTTTGCCTAACATCAACTTATCTGACCATTTCTGCTTGTCTCAGACATATACTAGCTATTGCAAATAAGGGAAACCATGGACCTATGTTTCTTTGGGCCTGGCTTACTTCACTTAATATATTTTTTTTTCTCCAAATCTTTCCATTTCCTAACAAATGGGGCAATGCCATTCTTTCTGATGGAGGCATAGAATTCCATTGTGTATATATACCACATTTTCTTGGTTCATTCATCTACTGAGGTGCATCTGGGTTGGTTTCATATCTTAGCTATGGTAAATAATGCTGCAATAAACATAGTTGTGCTGGTAGCTTTAGTATGGTCTTGTTTGTGATCATTTGGGTAAAAGCCCAAAAGTGAGATTGCTGGGTAATAGGGGAGCTCTATGTGGAGTCTTTTGAGGAACCTCCATACTACTTTCGAAAGTGGTTGAACAAGTTTACACTCCCACCAACAATGCAGTAGGGTTCCCTTCTGTCCACATCCCCTCCAGCATCTGTTGTTATTAGAGTTCTTGCTTATAGCCATTCTAACTGGGGTGAGGTGGTATCTCAATGTTGTTTTGATTTGCATTTCTTTTATGGTTAGGGAGGTTGAGCATTTCTTCATGTGTCTATTGGCTATCCTTCTTTCCTCTTCAGAGTTCTCTAAAGAGTTTCAGAGAAGCTTTTAGCCCACTTATTTATTGGGCAGTTGTTTCTTTGAGGATTTGTTGTTGGGGGATTTAATTTTTTGAGTTCCAGGTATATTTTAGATATGAGACCCTTGTCCATTATATGGCTGGTGAAGATCTTCTCCCAATACATGGGCTTTCTATTGATCTTGCTAGCTATGTCCTTTGCCATGCAGAAGCTCTGCAGTTTCATGCAATCCCATTTGTCCAACCTTTCTTTGATTTGTTGTGTTTCTGGGTCTCTATTAAGAAAATTTCAGCCTGTGCCAAGGAGACCTAGGGTTTCTCCTATTCTGTCCTGTAATGTTTTCAGAGTGTCTGTTTTGACTCCGAGGTCTTTGAGCCTTTTGGAGTTGATTCTGTTGCAGGGTGATATATAAGGATCTAGCTTTAGTTTTCTACAAGTGATTAAACAGTTTTGCCAACACCATTTACTGAAGAGACTGTTCTTTCTCCATTCTATTTTTTTTTTTAGCTCCCTTATCCAAGATTAGATGGCTATAGGTCTGTGTGTTCATTTCTGGGTTTTCAATTCTGTTCGATTGGTCCTGAGGTCTGTTCTTGTGCCAGTACCAAGCTGTTTTGATTACTATGGCTTTGTGGTAGAGTTTGAAATTTGGTATTGATATTCCTCCAGCACTGTTCTTTCCTAAGTGAATATTCTTGACCTACAACCTATACCTACTGGTTCAGAATTTAAAAGAAACAACAAAAACTCTCTCTTCTGTCTTGGGACATCTTAGCTTTCTGCCTCTTCTATTGCTTTAATAATATAAATAGAGACACTATGTTGAAAATGAACTTTACAACTTCAGGAGGTAGAGTAGAGTAGGGGGGATAACGGGAGAAAAATGAAGGAGGTGTTTACAATTTTGTACGTGAAATGTACTCATTACCTTACTTATGTAACTGTAACCCCTGTGTATAGCATCTTTACAATAAAATAAAGTACAATTTAAAAAGAATATAAACAGAAATAAGAATTTCTATGAATGAGTATTGACATTTTAACAAACACCCACGTTGATCCTTAGGCAGGATGATTTTGAAAATCTCCTTTGGTTGCCCTCTCTTCTCATGCTGTAATCTTACTTAATTTTTTCTAACTTGAATTTTCTCTACTCAACATCCATTCAAGGGTTTGAGATTTTTGTTTCACAATCACAGTAGATAAAAGTTGATCTTCCTCTTTTGCATTCAAGGCCTAAGTTGTTACCTGCATACCCCTTCATTCCATGTTTTTTCAACCATTCCTAGATTCTTTCCTTTCCATAATTTGTCATAAGTGGGGGGTGAAATCATTCTGGCTCTACAGTACCCTAAAAGATCTTTTGCATTTGGCTGTAATTCAGAACTATTCACACTCATGGGAAGTATGATAAAGCCTTTCTAATCTATTGTTCGTTTCCTTCTTTCACTTTCTGTCAACATTTCATTTTCTTTCTTTGCAAGAAATTCCTGAATTAGGAATTGGGAAAGAGTTTATAGTTGCTGACTAATTGTTTTTATTTCTTCTCCCATTCCTCTTAGCCTCGGCACAGACATGCTTAGAGAAGAGGCAACAAATGTCCTGGTTTGCTGAAACAGAGTCCCTATTGACCCGTGTCCCTTCCTGAACTCAATTTGAATTGTATTTCTGTTTCTATGCCTTTTGTAATTGGAGGCATGTGAACCATCATTGAATGACCTTCAAAATGCATTGTGTGAATATAGTAGGCTGAAAAAAAATGTACTTAAACCCTGAAATATATTGAGTTCATATATTTGGTGATTCTTTAAATCAAATCTTTTGTAGCCTTGTGAAAATACCAAATATATGATAGTTCTATAGCCAAAGTAAAGATTAATATAAAATATTTTGGTCCAGAGTAGGTAATACAACTCTCCTTTAATATGCTCTCTTTAAAATGCATGGACTTGTTATGTTCGTGTGACCGATCCCATAGATCCATTGGAATCTTAATGATCCGTGAGATAAATTGTTCACATTTTTGGAGGTGCATCTACATATCAAAACAGCAGTGCTTTCAAGAGGCCACTGGAGTGTTGTGCTTTTGAAAGCATTTGAACCACACAGAACTGAACGTAGGAACAATATTGATGACTCATAGACACACATATTGTAGTAGGAAGAAAGCTGTAGGAGTTTGGAAAAGAAGAAAATACATGGTTGGCTGAATTTACTTGTTTCAAAGCAACATGGACATTTATAGAAATGGCATTCATATGCTAGCTAATAAAATGGAAGAAACTGACATCTTGAAAGCTGTCTCTTTTTTGAAGAAAAGATTAAACATCTGAAGACATATCTAAGAAAAATGTGGGCACTAGTTGTAAAATCAACCAACTCCTGAAAAGTTAGCTTTCACTGTTTTAGTTGAATATAGTATTTCAATTTTATTGATGGAAAGCTGAACTTGCCATGGAAAACTCTCCATCCTCTATTGTTTACTGGGTTTTTCTCAGACTAAAATGTGTCAATAAATCTTCAATTACTTTAATAACATTTGCCTTACAGTTACTATCTTCGTATAGAAGCTGAAGATGAAAGCCTAAGTACAAACAGAGAAAGAAGAACCTGAAGAAGAGATTATGATACCAGTGAATGTTGTGTTATCACACATTGGAGCCAGATGGTTTTATGGTTGATGAATTTATATCTTAATTGTGCACTGTCTTACCTCTCCACTCTATATGCACAGTGTAGAGGAAAAAATATAATAAAAAGGCATTGGAAAGTTTTATGATTTTTTTTATTTTTGTTTTATCTTCTAGGCATGCCTTCTGCATCTTTATTAGTAAATCTTCTTTCTGCTCTCCTCATCCCTTTTGTACTTGGAGAAACAGAAATACAGTTTGCTGGACAAACAGAATTTGTTGTTAATGAAACAAGCACAACAGTCATTCGTCTTGTCATTGAAAGGGTAGGAAAGCCAGCTAATATCACTGCAATTGTATCGGTAAGAAATTGCTTTAGGACTGTGCTTATGGAAATACGTGTTCGATTCTTTTAGTTCCAAAGGCAAGAACGTTTTCTGTTAAAAAAAATAATTCTGAATCTAGTTTCAGTATGATTTGTTGATAACATTATTCTCCTCAAGCAAATAGCAACAGTGTGGGTTCACAGAGGTCATGTACTTTTGACAGTTCTGTTAGAAAGTTCTTTTTGTGGGAGTAATTGAGTATATTAACTGAATTAACAGTTAGCGTTTGTTAAATTTTTGAACTACTCTACTCTTTAAATTTGATCAAATTTGATCTACTCTTCAGATTCTAATCAGAATTTGAACTCAGGGCACTGAGGGTGCTTGCTCTTCTTACTTATTCATAGTTAGTGCTCAACCATTTGAGCCATACCTCCAGTCTGGCTTTTTTTCTGTTGAATTGGAGATGGAGTCTCATAGACTATTTTCCCCCAGGTGATCTTTAAATCACTATCCTTTAGATCTCAGCTTCCTGAATAGCTAGGATTACAAGCAGTATTCACTGGTGCCTGGTGAAGTATTGCTGGGCTATATTTGAAGCTCAAAGTACCTGAAATTTTTGTTCTCAAGAATAATTTTTTAAGAAATAGATTAAATTGTCATGCTATGACATATGGTTAAAACAGATAAAGGAGAACTGTGAGCTCATTCCAATGATGTAATTTTGTACATTAATTTTAGTTTTTATTTATGACACGTATGTTTGCTTTTTGTCTAGGTTTAAATTTTCTAATGTAATTTTGCTTGTGTTGTTGCAATTTTTTTAGGTTGCTCTATTTCGTTTTCAGTTTCCTTGATAATGTTATCATTCTACCTTAATTGTTCTCTAACTCCTTTTCACTGAGTTTTCTTTTGGTGTTTGCTGTGTTGAATGTTATTTTGATAAATCTACTTATGTATGTGTCTGTGTTTATTTTACTCCATTTTGGATTAACTAATGATTTTGGTTTGTTGTAGTTTTCTTTTTGCCTCAGTGACTTTTTATAATGTTTTCTGATATAGACATGCTGTCTTATGTAAACCTAGTCTGTATTACAGTATATGTACAAGTTTTGTAACACCCTTGGCAATGTATTTGGATTTCTCAAGTATTTAGAAGCTAATTTATGTTCATAAACTGGAACTATAATGACTAAAATTTCCCTACGAATGTCCTCCATTTTTATTTGTATAAAATTTATTTTTCTCTGCTGGTTAAATTGTTCATTTTTAGCTCTCTAGCAAAGAAAAATCTCATTCAAATTTACACAATAAATTGCTCTCTCATAATTTTGTAGTTTTTAATACCTGGAGAATTTGTTATGTGGATATTTACAGACTAAGACCTTAAAATATAGTAAGCAATTGGTTTGAGATGTTAAAAGATTGTGTCTGTTTTTGGAGGTGCTGTGCTAAACTTTAGGTTGAAAGTTTTGGTGAGTAAATTTTTGGAAGCCAATTGGGGAAAAAATGATTTTCCTGGCAGTTTTTGGCAGGATAATTTTACATTTTTCTTTTTCTTTTTTTGTGTGTGCATTTTAGTCCTCTTGTTGTTAGACATGTAGTAATCCACCCCTGATCAATTAAGAGCCAGAGGAAAAAATTCAAAGCACTTTTTTTCTTCCTAATTGTTAGCTTTCTATGTAATTTCATCTTCTTCCATAATATAAGGAAATTTTTTGAAGAGAATTATTTATTTCTATAAATTCTTTTCTGAGGAAATTTGTTGTTATGAGTTGTCATGCGTTTATGTTGCATGTCTTTGTATGCTGTCCAGTGTCAAAGTCAGTGCCATGCTCTTTTATCTGATTGCACCAATTAGCATCAGGATCTCTTTTTCTCGTTGAGTGCTAAGAATGACCTGTATCCTTTATTTGCTAGCTGCATGGAGAAGACACTAGAGACTTTTTTGACACATATGCTGCAGCTTTCATACCTGTGGGAGAAACAAATAGGACAGTGTACATCGCAGTTTGTGATGATGATCTACCAGAACCTGATGAAACTTTCATCTTCCACTTGACATTACAAGTGAGTTTTTCTACCCTCCTTTACCTTAAGCTCATAAAAAATTCTTGCTACAAAAAAATCTACTTATTGAAAGAAGCCAATTCAGGTGGTGCAATGGGTTTTAACTAAACCAGAACTGAAAATCTCTTTGGTAATCTCACTGTCTGGTTATTCTCTCTATCAATCCTGTTGCGATCTACAGCTAGGATTCATTCACCTTAATTAGGAATTGTCAGGAAGAGATACTGCAGAAAACCTCGCCTTGTTTTGGCCTTTTTTTTTTTTTAATTTTAGCTATTCTCTAACTACCAGATTCATAAAGAAAGACAATAACTTCCAAGTTCATACAAGGACACAAAAAGCAAGCATGAAAGTGGAAGGTTTTTGTGACTCAGACTAAACTCTGAGAACCCTGGGAAGTTGGGGGTAAGGTGGGGACTTGACTAGCCTAAGATCTAATTGAACTTATTTTATGGCTTGATTTATTAGGTTGAGTCAGTAGCTTCTAGCACTGCTCCATTTTTATTTTCTATGGGCCCTTGATAATTTATTTTTTCCAAAGTAGTTTTGTCAGTATGATTAAAATTTTGTGAAACTGCTGCTTGAAACATTTAGGCTTTGATGTTGTAATTTATGTTTTTAACATGCTCCTTCGTTTTACTCTGTGTATCAGTAGACATGTAGAAAACTGCAGTTTTTAAAATAAAGATTTCTGTAATATTTTATCTCTGGGTACTGATTCATAGAATAACAAGATTAAGCATTTTCTATCATGTGAGAAACAGATCACATTTGAATAAAGTTTTGTACTGCATGTTTATTGTATTCTATTAGCAATGACCTCATACCAATCACAATGTAACTTATAATATAGTATGAGTAGCTAGTGATTACTTAAAATTATGTTATTAGATATCATGAATTGTGGTTAATGGTTTATAAACTGTTCAAAAATTTTTTCATTTGGGACTTAATTTGAATCCCTTTTCTTAATGTGTTAAAAGTATATTTGTATTATCACTCAGGCTCTATGTAACTACTTACATACATAGATTACTCTATCAAAGTTATTATTTTTCTTGCAATACTTTATCATTTTATTTTTTATTTTCATCTTAGAAACCTTCAGCTAACGTGAAGCTTGGCTGGCCAAGGACTGTTACTGTGACAGTATTATCAAATGACAATGCCTTTGGGATCATTTCATTTACTATGGTATGGTCACGATGTGATGATTCTAGTAGCTGCCAGACAGTAGTTTGCTAATTATCAAAGTTATTTTTCCATGATGCTGCCATCCTGTTTTTGATATTTTAGCACAAATTGCATCAACTGTAGCTGCAGCATGTTTATTTTCTACTTGTTCTACTTGAGGGGTTTTGCAATTGAAGATGCTTCTGAGGGTCCAGTCATCCTTCGCATAGTCTTCAGGGATAAAGTTTATAATGTCCCATTTGACAAAAGGAAATAAAAAAGCAGCTTTTATAGAAAATGGTGGAATTTGTACACAATGGGTTTTACTCAGCCATTGAGAAAAATGAAATTCTGTCATTTGCTGAAAAAAGGATGGGGCTGGAGACCATCCTGTTAAGTGAAATAAACCAGTTCCTCAGAAACACTATTACATGATTTTTCTTTATGGATGGTAAAGAGAATGAAATAAAACAAACCAAATATCCAAAGTCATGAGAGTAAAAAGGAGACTACTAGAAAGGTGTCATGTCCTGACAATTATTTTTCAGTGACAAACTGTTTGATGACAACGGAACAGTTTTTGGGAGCAAGATGGTGCCAGTGGAGGCTTAACTCAGTTCTATGAACTGACAGGTTCTGTGAGCATTTTAATTTTCTTTTAGCTAAGTAACTTTCAAGGTAATAGATAATAGCAGATAGTAGTGGTAGACAGAACAACATCTTTTACCTGGCCAGTTTTTTGTTTACTGTACACTATTACTTTTAAAACTTCACAACTTTTATCAGTTACAGTTAGCCGATAGCCCTTTTTTGATTTATTTGTAGTTTCAGGTTGGTGTTGAAATCACAGTGTAGCTCGGGTGGGCTTCTTTAACTTCCTATCCTCCTGACTCTGTGTCCTGAATGCTGGGATTACAGGCAGGTGTGTGCCATGACTTCTGACAGAAATGCCACTTATTTTATACTGTAGTATGAGCTGGTTTGCCTGCAGAAATTCAACATTTCTGAGGTAAGAGCTTTTACGACCTACATCTGATTGATCAGTGCCTCTGCTCTTCCCAACAGCCTTCGCCAGTCACAGTGAGTGAGCCCAGGGGCAGAAATGAATCTGTGCCTCTTATTCTCATCAGGGAAAAGGGGACCTATGGAATGGTCACTGTGACTTTTGAGGTAAGTTTACCAGGAAATTATTTTAGATGATAACACGTTAGAGTCCATACCAGATGGCTGCAATTTTGTAAATTAAAGCCTTTTATACTATCAACACAATATTCAATGAAAATAAAAAAGAAATACCTTTGCTATCTGGTAGATTTCACAGCAGAAAAATATTTTTCTTGCTGCTTCTGTGTGTGAAATTTATATGACACTAAATTATTTTAGACATGATGAAATGATAAGTCTCAACAGAGAACGATAATGTTACTTCTATAACATTTGTAGAATCATTATGATAAATATTTTCAAGGGTATATATTAAAAATATCTATGGATTTTTTTTTAGGTTTGTAAAACAGTATTCAACATATGGTCAGTCCTCTATTTTTTTTTTCGGACTGGAATGATGATATAAATAGGAATTATCTCCACTGTAGGGCTCCATGGGTATTATAGTGTTTATAAAAATGTGACAGTTTTTCAGATGATAGGTAAAACAAATCATTTTACTGCCTATTGATTGATCTCTGTATCACCAAACTGATGTTCTGAAGATTCACATTTAAAGGTTCAACAAATCAGTTGAACCTTTATCAGTTCAACCTTATCAGTTTGACAATATGATCAAATGTGCTATTTTCAACTTACAATAAACACTCAAAAGTTCTGGTGCCAGCTTCTACAACTGTACAGTTCTATAGCTGTACAACTCCTTTGTACAGCTGCTTAGATAAAAAGAAAAAGAAGAAAAAATATGTACTTAGATAATAAAGTTTTGAAGATAATTTTTTTTTTTGGTCAGTCATGGGGCTTGAACTCTGGGCCTGGGCGATATCCCTCAGCTCTTCAGCTCAAGACTAGCACTCTACCACTTGAGCCACAGCGCCACTTTCCACTGTTTGTGCTTATGTGGTGCTGAGGAATCGAACCCAGGGCCTCATGCATGCAAGGCAAGCCCTCTACCACTGAGCTAATTTCCCAGCCCTGAAGATATGGGAAAGATAGAAAATATGTAGAAAGAATAAGCTTTGCAAGTTATAGTATCTTCAGTTTATCTAAGATAAGTTATTTTATTGAGTCCACATCATGTTATTTTGTTTAAATAATTACAGATAGCATTTTGGGAACACTTTGTATTGCCATACATGTGACATATGTACCTTACACTGGTTATTTCTGCATACAGAAACATCCTTCACAAAATTCAGTGTCCTGTGTTTTTTGTTCCCATCAAATTTGTTATCCTGTGATATGCACACATCATTCATCATTTGTTTCCATCCAGTTACTATAGGTCCATGTGGCTGGAGTGTGCTTTTTCTATTATTATGTGCTTAGAACCCAAAAGTGATCAGGAATAGACTACAGTAAATACTTTATTAAATGAATGATTGCATGTCTTCCTTCAGTCTGTGAAATTAAAATTCTTATGTTTACTTTACAGATGAGGACAACTTGGTACAACATTGTTTAATAACATTGAAGGCCACTTGGATATACTGGAATGGGGATTTAGGTTCATTTCTGAAGGGAATTTACTAGTCTTAAATATTCTTCTTATAAAAAAGTACTTCTAGAGCTCCCTGAGGTTGAAAAGAATGACTGAGGAAAACACAGAAATCTTACAAGCAGCATAGTTTAAGGCAATGATAGTTAAGATATATAGTGACATTATAGCCCCTGTTAATTAGAAGAATGGATTTACAATAGTTGCAAAACATCTTTCCATAAACTTCAGAGTTTTGTGAGCTGGCATCTCACCCTTTTGAAATAATTTGTGATTGATTTTGCTGTATATTTCTTTGCAGATTGAGGATGGCCCAAATGCCCCTGATGAAGACTTAAGCCCAGTTAGAGGAAATATCACTTTTCCCCCTGGCAGAGCAACAGTCATTTATAACTTGACAGTTCTTGATGATGAGGTGGGACAATGTTAAGCATACTTGGGGGACAAGGACTGTCTCCAAGTTTTAGGGGATGTCATGTCAAATATTAAGCTAAATGTACTTATATTTTGTAAAGTACACCTGTTATACTTCAGTTATGAGCATGTTAATACTGTTTGAAGACATGGCTGGTTAATACGTAACTTCTTATGATAGATATAATAACTGGAAGTCTTGATAACTCTTAAGTTCATCTTATCCTGGAGGGAAACAAATACTCTTTTTGAGATCTGAAAGGTTATCATTTGGGGGGAACGATTAATGATACATTTTATTTGTAAAATTAAAATACCTCAATTAAATCACCTTTTTCATTTGTTTAGACAAATAGGCTTACTTTGTAATATTGCTACTGATGGAGAAAATAATGTTACTTTTTAAACTTTCATTTTTTAAATAGAATTTGTGGCTTTTAAGAAAAGTTTGAGGGGCTGGGAAGGTGGCTCAGTGGTAGAGCGCTTGCTTTGCATGCCTGAGGCCCTGGGTTCGATTCCTCAGCACCACATAAGCAAAATGAAAAAAGCCAGAAGTGGCTCTGTGGCTCAAGTGGTAGAGCGCTAGCCTTGAGCTGAAGAGCTGAGGGACAGCATCCAGGCCCAGAGTTCAGGCCCCATGACTGGACCCCCCCAAAAAAAACAAAACAAAAAACAAGAGAAAAGTTTGAGTAGCATAGTGGAGAGGTACCCAGGATATATGTAGTATTTTGATAGTCACTCTCCAAAGGGGCACGTGTATATTTTGGAAAACATGTCTCATATCACATATATATATGATATATATATGTGTGATTGATATATATATATATATATATCATATATATATATATATATATATCGTTGTTGTTGTTTTTGTCACTCCTGGGGCCTTAACTCTGGGCCTGGGTGCTGTTCCTCAGCTCAAAGCTAGCGCTCTACCACTTGAGCCACAGCGCCACTTCCAGCTTTTTCTGCTTATGTGGTGCTGAGGCATCGAACCCAGGACCTCATGCATGCAAGGCAAGCACTCTACCACTGAGCCACCTTCCCAGATCCATCATATCATATTTTTTTGATATCTGAGTTAGAAAATGTTTAGGGAGAAGAAAACAATTAATGTTGAAAGTGAACAATTATTGTTTCAGATTCTTAGATTAGACTTGTTCCAATACTGGGAACTAAACTCAGAGCCTTGTGCTCTCATTCATCTTTTTTGGTCACAGCTGATACTCCATCACTTGAACCATGCCTCTAGTCCAATATTTTGTAGATTAATTGGAGAGGGAGTCTCACAGGTTTTTCTGTGAGAAAAACCACCAACCAAATTAAAAAAATGTTGAAATAAGGACACAGGTTGACTCATTGTAACAATGAGATGTACAAGACACTATCTTGAAAATGCACTTTACAACTTGGTGGGGCAGGGGTGGGGAGGGGGCGAGGGAAGAGATGGTAGGAGAAAAACAAAGGAGGAGGTAACAATGCTCGATAAGAAATGTACTCATTACCTTTCTCATGTAACTGTAACCCCTCTGTACAGTATCTTTACAATAAAAATAAAAGCTGACAGCTTTTAACCCTATTATTAGACTTTGGACACCATGTCTGACCTATCAACTTAATAACAATTATTAGA
Organism: Dipodomys ordii; assembly: GCF_000151885.1. Taxonomy (NCBI): domain Eukaryota; kingdom Metazoa; phylum Chordata; class Mammalia; order Rodentia; family Heteromyidae; genus Dipodomys; species Dipodomys ordii. The sequence continues at coordinate 1,306,865 of NW_012267244.1, read as the reverse complement.
ATTTATGTCCATTTCTGCTATTTAATCTTTATAGTTACCTAAATTCTCATTAAGATTGAAAGATATACTGGATTTCATTAATTCCTCATGCCATTGCTTTATGAAGATTTTGGTAAATGGAGACTAAAAGAGCTTCTCTCTACTTTTTCCCTTAAGTTATTTGCTATATCTGTGTAATGGCATTGAAACATAGTTACTTCTTATACTTTGCATTTTATAATTTGGCTATAGATGTTTTACTCTGGTTTCTATTTGTTTGATAGGTGCCAGAAAATGATGAGATATTTTTGATTCACCTGAAAAAGGTAGAAGGAGGAGCGGAGATTAATATCACTAGGAATTCAGTTGAGATCATCATCAAGAAAAATGATGGCCCTGTCAGGTTCATTCAGAGTGTCTATTTGGTACCTGAGGAAAACCATATACTTTCTATTCCAGTGGTTCGTGGGAAGGATAGCAATGGAAATCTGATTGGATCTGATGAATATGAAGTTTCAATGCAATACACAGTTCTAACTGGGAATTCAACAGTACATGCTCAGCAAAACTTGGACTTCATTGATCTTCAGCCAAACACAACCGTTGTTTTCCCACCTTTTATTTATGAAGCGCATCTGCAATTTCAAATAATTGACGACACTATACCAGAGATTTCTGAGTCATTTCACATTATGTTACTAAAGAGTACCTTGCAGGGGGATGCTGTGCTGACAGGCCCTCAGAGTATACAAGTCACCATCAAGCCAAATGACAAACCTTATGGAGTCCTCTCATTCAATAGTATTTTGTTTGAAAAGGCAATTGTAATTAATGAAGACACAATATCAAGGTATGATTTATTTTCAGCCTGTTGTTACAACTGTGTTTCAGTATGCATTTATGTATGTATGTATTTATGCATGTATGTATATTGCCATACTAGGGATTGAAATCAGGCTTCTGTGCTTGCTAGGCAGGCAGTATACCACTAATGCAACATCCCAGCCATTACTTATTTTTTTCTTTAATAAGACTTTCTACTTACTCTCACTCAAGCATGCCTCTTACCCCTTGTAGCTGGGATAAGAGGCATGCACCACCATGCTAAGATTTTGTTGGTTCAGAAGTGGATCTTGCTTGTGTTTTGCCAAAGCTAGCCTTCAGTCATAATCTTCTCAATCTCTATCTCCTATATTGTTAGGATGACAGGTGTGAGCCATCATGCTAGCCATTTGACTTAATTTTGGTGATGCTGGACACACTACATGTGTCATTTTCTTTACAATTGCTTCACTGCTTTCTTTTTATTTTAAATTTGATATAAGTATGCAGATGAATTCTCATGGTAATGGTTTCCTAGGACACTATCACTTTTCTACTCTTTAAAATTTAAAAATAACATTTTTTTTTTTGCGTGTGCTAGATTTTTATTTCACTAACTCGATACTGGGGAAGCCACTCTAAGGGAGTGTGATGTGACAGTGTACATTCATTTAAACAATTTTAGATTTGAAGAGATCACAGTGGTTAGAAATGGCGGCACCCATGGCAATGTGTCTGTGAGCTGGGTGCTGACACGGAACAGCAGTGATCCCTCACCGGTGACAGCAGATATCAGACCTAGCTCCGGCCTTCTCCATTTTGCACAAGGGCAGATGTTGGCATCGATTCCTCTTGCCGTTGTTCATGATGAGTTCGCAGAGGAGGCTGAAGCTTTTCTGCTTAAAATTCTGCCTCATACAATACAAGGAGGTGCGGAAGTGAGCGAGCCAGCAGAGGTAGAGTTCTTGTTCTGCAATACTTTGCTGTGTTTCTGTTCTATGGAAAGCCAAAGCATGTTATCACAAGAAGCTTAAGTTTTGTTTAGTCCAAGAGGACACAAAGGAAACTCAACACTGTTTCTTCTGCAATTAATTCTTCTCCCCCCCTTTTTTTTCCTCTTCTTTTTTCTCTAGTAGTGGATATGAAATCTGGGGCTTTGTGTGTGTCATGCACATGCTCTAACACTGAGCTATAACTCCAGCTCTAATATTTTACTCTTTAAAAATGTTCAAAACTTTGTAACTTGGGAAAGTTTTATCTTTTACTCATGCAAAAAAGTTATCACTGAAAACATGAAAGAAGAACATAAAAGAGGAACCAAGGGACTGGGAAGGTGGCTCACTGGTAGAGCCCTTGCCTTGCATGCCTGAGACCCGGGTTCGATTCCTCAGCACCACATAAGCAAAAAGAAAAAAAGCTGGAAGTGGCGCTGTGGTTCAACTGGTAGAGCACTAGCCTTGAGCTGAATAGCTGAGGGACAGTGTCCAGGCCCAGAGTTCAGGCCCATGACTGGACCCCCCCCCCCAAAAAAAAAAGAGGAACCAAAAATATTACATTATAAATACATTTAAAACAACAGCAACAAACATAAAATCTCTGTGTCCCTAACAGGTTCATTTCACTTAGCATCATCTTATATAGTCATATGTTCATAGCTTTTGACCTTTTCTGCTTGTCCTAGACATATTCTAGTTATTACAGATAAGAGAAATCATGGGACCTATGTTCCTTTGGGCCTGGCTTACTTCACTTAATATATTTTTTCCAAGTCTTTCCATTTCCTAACAAATGGAGTGGTGTCATTCTTTCTGATGGAGGCATAGAATTCCATTATATACATATACCACATCTGAGGGGGCATCTGGGTTGGTTTCATATCTTAGCTATGATGAATAATGCTGTGATAAATATAGTTGTGCTGGTGGCTTTAGTATGGCCCTGCATCTTGTATATACATTTTTCTAATTTGGGGAGGGGAGGTAAATAACAAAAAGCTGAAATAAGGACAAGTTGACCCATTGTAACAATGAGATGTATAAAGTTTGTTGAAAACAAACTTTACAACCTTGGGTGGGGAGGGAAGAGTTGGGAAGGTGGGGAGGGAAGGGATGATTGGGGAAAAACAAAGGAGGGGATAAAAATACTCAATAGGAAATGTACTCATTACCTTACTCATGTAACTGTAACCCCTCTGTACAGTATCTTTACAATAAAAATATATATTAAGAAAACAAAGGAGATATCATTTAGACATGCTATATAAATAAATACTAAACATCAAAATAGCTTAGAAAGCAGAGTTTGATAACCTTAGATGGAAGATTTCTGTGCTCTAATATTTTACCTCTCTATTTACAGCTTTTATTCTACCTTCAGGATAGTGATGATGTTTATGGCCTCATAACATTTTTTCCTATGGAAAACCAGAAGATTGAAAGCAGTCCAGAGGAACGCTATTTGTCTTTGAGTTTTACGAGACTAGGAGGAACCAAAGGAGATGTGAGGATGCTTTATTCTGCACTGTACATTCCTACAGGAGCTGTGGACCCCTTGAGAGGGAAAGATGGCATCTTAAATACTTCTAGGAGAAACTACCTCATTTTTCCAGAACATAAAACTCAAATTGCTACAAAATTACCAATAAGAAATGATGCATTCCTTCAAAATGGGGCCCACTTCCTAGTACAGGTACTTTAATGATTAAAATAATCTCAGTTTTAGTTAAACTGCAAGTATACTTACTTCTATGAAAGTTAGTTAACCATTATTGTGCTCTCTTTATATTTCAGATTCTGTTTGTTACTTAAAGTTGTTTAGGGAATTCAAAGACAATGTTTGCTTCTAAGATGTGCAATAGTAGGATGAGGGTTATATTAAAATTAGCAATCAAATCAGGTGCTAATGAAAGTACACAAGACATGAAATGCAAAATAGACTAGTGAATGACAAAATGGGGTAATTTAACAACCTGTTAGATGAGAGAGCTGGAATTGCTTTGAAATGATTTGAGAAAATGTAAGAATGAGATATTTCAGAAATAAAAAATACAATATGAAACCCTTTTCTCTTTTAAATAGTTTAAAAAATCTATTTTTATTTTGCTCTCTGGTATTGGGGATGAACTCAGGGGCTCATACTTACTAGGCAAATACTGTATGTACAACTTAACTCTCATCTCCTGCCCCTCTTTTAGTTTATCAGACAAGTTCTCCTGGTAACTCTGACCAAGCTTGATTGTCTTACCTCTATTCTGAGTAGATGGGATTATACTTATGAGCCACCATTCCTGGGTTAAAAATATGTTTATTTATCTATTAAATGTAGACAGAATACCTGGACTTTATTTTTTTAACTATTTAATAAGAAAAACTAAGTGCCCTGTATCTTGTCATACTCATTTCTCAACTCCTGCTTATGAAAGTATTATTTTTATGGTAAATGTTTAAAATATCTGATAGTTCTCTCAAAGTAGCTGCAAAGAATTTTCACATAAACAAATCCTCCTTAAGAACTGTCTGAAGATCAAATATTATCCTAGCTATTTCAAGTCATCATTCAATATAAACACCAAAGAATTTGACAACTTTTGAAAGCTAAGAAAACACTGGAAAAATGTAGTATCTGATTTTTTTTAAATTTATATATATATATTATTGTAAAGATGCTGTATAGAGGGGTTACAGTTACATGAGTAAGGTAATGAGTACATTTCCTATGGAGCATTATTATGCCCTCTTTTGTTTTTCCTCTTCACCTCTCCAACTCCTCCCTCCCCCCCAAAGTTGTAAAATTCTTTTTCTTCTCCTTCCTTCGTTCCTTCATTCCTTCATTCCTTCGTTCCTTTCTTCCCTCCCTCCCTCCCTCCCTCCCTTCCTCCCTTCCTTCCTTCCTTCCTTCCTCCCTTCCTTCCTTCCTTCCTTCCTTCCTTCCTTCCTTCCTTCCTTCCTTCGTTCCTTTCTTCCCTCCCTCCCTCCCTCCCTCCCTTCCTCCCTTCCTTCTTCCTTCCTTCCTTCCTTCCTTCCTTCCTTCCTTCCTTCCTCTCTCTCTCTCTCTCTTTCTCTTTATTCTTTCTTTCTTTCTTTTATTATAAAAGGCACTGGTGGCTCACACCTGTAATCCTAGCTACTCAGGAGGCTGAAATCTGAGGATCACGGTTCAAAACCAGCCAGGGCAGGAAATTCCATGAGACTCTTATCTCCAATAAAAACCCCTAGAACACTGGAAGTAGCATTGTGGCTCAAGTGGCAGAGCACTGGCCTTCAATTGAGTAGCTGGGGGATAGCAAAAAAAAAAAATACTGTGCAAAGGGGTTACAGTGATATGAGTAAGGTGATGAGTACACTTCCTATGGAGCATTGTTATCCCCTCCATTTTTTTTCTCCTACCATCCCTTCCTTTCCCACCTCTCCAACGCCTCCCTCCTCCCCCCCCTTCCCTAAGCTGTAAAGTTTGTTTTCAACATAGTGAAACATTGTTACAATGGATCAATCTGTATCCTTGTTTCAGCATTTTGTTATTTCCCCTCCCCAAATTAGAAAATGGACATACTAGTATCTGATTTTTTTGTTGATCTTGACTATAAAGTTGTTTGCTCTACTAACTGGACTCAGTTCTTCATGTGTCTTCCTATTCAGTGGGAAAACAAAAGCTCTACAATGCAGATAGCTAATATATCACTTGTTTATCCCTGACACAATTCCTTGAGGTTAAAACCGCTATAAAGTGGAAGGCAGGTTGAATGATTACATAGCTTGAAGATTACATAGCTTGTCTAACCCACAATGAATAAGCAACTGAAGAATAAGAAGAACTAGACTGGCTGGGAATCCGAATGAAACTGAAGAACCGAAAGATAGGATCCTCATTCTTTAGTAACTCTAACTCAGTTAAATAAATATTAATGTTTCAGATACACCGTTGTTAGATATGGGCTACTAATGTGCTGTCCTGGTTCAAACTGTGTGAAAGCAAAGTCTGTTTTTTGGGGGGGCGGTGGGGGTCCGGTCATGGGGCCTGAACTCTGGGCCTGGGCACTGTCCCTCAGCATTTCAGCTCAAGGCTAGCACTCTACTACTTGAGCCACAGTGCCACTTCTGACTTTTTTTTTCTTCTACTTATGTGGTGTTGAGGAATCTAATCCTGGGCCTCATGAATGCACTCTGCCACTGAGCCACCTTCCCAGCCCCCAAAGTCTGGTTCTTTATGAATGAATAAGACAGTCTGATTGATCAGTGTCTCAGACCCAAAGGATTATGGACTAGGAAATGGGCCAGACTGGTGTAAAATTGCCATTTCCTGTTAGATCATATCATAATCTTCAATATCATCTCTTAAGATTTCTCTAAAATACTACTTTTGGAATTACTTCTGTGAGTTTTTTTGATAAAATATCTAAAATGATTTTCTTTTGTCTTGGAACATTTTGAGTAAAAATAAAATCTAGTGAGCTCTAGTTCCTTGATGTTTGAGATAGCATTAACAGTTTAGTTCATCCACAGATATTTACATATATGACCAATGTGTTTTAGAAGCATCTTTGCCTTCAAGCATACTCTAGATTTTAGGTCCAATTCAAATCTATTTTTCCTTGTACCATTTTGTAAGATGAATATATGGATATATGAACATATGGATATATGGAATATATGAATACATATGGATGTATACATTCCTTTCTCTAGAAAAAAGAAAATGTGGTTTTTGACTATATGTTTACATTTTGTATTTTATATTTACTTTGTAAAGTTAATGAATTATACCAAAGAATTATGTGTTTTAGTTTACTTGGTTTGGTGTACACATCCATTCTGTTTTTTATATTCATGTCTGTTTTTCACAATCCTGAAATGCTTCTTAGTTCCTTCAAATCTCCAACGAACACCATGGATTTATAAAATGAGTTTAGTAATATGTTAAATGTTGAACATGTGAAGTTTGTAATGAAGTTCTAAGGTTAATGAGAGTAGCAGTAGAACTTCAGAAAAAAGCAGAATGAAGAAGATTGGATAATTCAAGGAAAGCTTCATGAAAGAGGAAGGAAATTTAGCTGGTTTAAAGGATCGGTGCCTTTTGTATTTGTGAGGTGGCGCTGGGGAACAATCTAAGTGCAATCACCCTAGAGTGAGCACTTCAGTGCCACCTTGATTATAGGGATTTGGTGTTTATACTTGCATTGAATTTCTGGTTTTAATATAATTAAATTAGTTAAATTAGAATGGAAGTTGTGAATGGTCTTCTGATACTAGATAAAGTCGGGCAAAGGAGAGGAGTAAATGAATAGTTGAAAGTCTTCGTCAGTGGATGAGAAATAAAAGGTGTGAGCCATTCTCTGGGTTTGGCTTTAAAAAGATGAAGACATAGTTGGGATTTATGTGATCATAGAAAAGCTGGGTGTAGTACTGGATGATGGTCGTGGTGAGGTGACATGGAGTAGATATGATTTCTGTCTGGATAGTCCCTACCTGTAAGTATCTCTGTGGCATTTATGTGATATAGAGTGCTATTTATTATTATAAACAATAGGGAGGCCCAGAGAGTATCTCTCCTACCTTCTCATCCCTCCCCACCCCACCATACCCTGGTCTTTTCTCCTTCCTCTCCCTTCCCTTTCCTTCCTTTTGCAGTGAAGATGATTGAACCCAGTTCTCACCCTTGTTAGGAAAGTGTTCTACCTACCATTTGTGCTATGCTCCCAGTGCAAGGGTTTTTGTTTTTGAATTTTAAGCTTTCTCCCCTGTCTTTGTTTATTATAGTTGGAAACTGCAGTGTTGATGAACATATTTCCCCCAATCCCACCTATAAGTCCCAGATTTGGACAAATTCGTAATATTACATTACTAGTTACTCCAGCCATTGCAAATGGAGAAATTGGCTTTATTAGCAACCTTCCAATCATTTTACATGAACCAGAAGAGTCTACTGCTGAAATGGTAAGAAAGTTCTTATTGACATGGCCTCATGAGTTTGAAATAATGTCTAGATTCTGTCTGTCTGTCATCTATCTATCTACAGAGAGTGAGTGAAAGAGAGAGAAGGAGGGGAGAGGGTAGGAGGGAGAGTAAGCACTAGCCAGCCTAGTTAAAAGAGCTTGAAATCTTTAATATCTCAATTTCAACTTTATCCTTCAGAGGTTAATGTTTGTGCTTGAATTGCTCTCTTTGAGAACAGTAAAAGTAGGAGTGTCTAGCTTTTCTAATAACCCAAATATGACATAATGATCCAAATATGCCCTATCCCTCAGGTGACAAAGAGGCCAGCCTCTGTTAGTTTTTTGTTTGCTAGTTTTTCTTCTCTAAGAATCTTACTTTGTGGTGTGAAGTTCTGACCATTGCTAGCCACAGTGGTAGTGATGTGTGTGTGTATATATAAATTGTATAATATATTATATATTACAATAAAATATATTATTTGTATACATATATTTTTTTTTTTGGGTCCGGTCATGGGGCCTGAACTCTGGGCCTGGGCGCTGTCCCTCAGCTCTTCAGCTCAAGGCTAGCGCTCTACCACTTGAGCCACAGCGCCACTTCCAGCTTTTTTCTTTTTGCTTATGTGGTGCTGAGGAATCGAACCCAGGGCCTCTGGCATGCAAGACATGCACTCTACCACTGAGCCACCTTCCCAGACCCTATTTGTATATATTTTTATGTATATTATTTGTATATATTATTTGCATAAAATATATAATTTACATACAACACAAGTGCATATATATAGTAAGATATAAACCAATGTATATAACTGCTTATATATTCTGCTATTTATATATCCTGTTATAATATATATTGCTGTTATATATATTACTGTTACTTTGGCTAGGTATATATAATACGTAATATAATATTATATAACATATAATATAATAATATGAAATTGTAATATATAACATATATTAGATTCTGTGTATTTCAAAACTGACTTATGTAAAAATCAAAGATACAAGATGGTATCTATCTTAGGAATGTAAAGAAAATAGCATCTGTTTGATTATACTGTGTATATTCTTTGAAAAGAGTTCATCATGGTCTATATATTTATGTACTTAAAATGTGCTTCATAAGAACACAACTACCAAATAGAGCTTGTTTCAGAATTAGTATAATATTGTCCATTTATTTAGCTTGTTCTGTGGCAAGATCAGGAAGTACTTCTTGTCACATCTTGCAAAACTGGGAATCAGCAGCTTTATTTCACATGCAAAAATCTAGATTAGAGAGGTTAAATAACTTGAACAAAGTAACCAAGTCATGATTCATTATTCAGTTTTATTTTTATGTTTTTATTCTGTTGGTTAGTAACATTTTCTCACTTTGCTTTGTATCATTTTTCAATATTTGTACAAAATGCTTTCTAGTTTTAATGACAGTTTATTTTCCAATTTATGTTCTGATATTGAATTCTTTTTTTAGAGAACCTCTGAGAAAAAACAATATTTAGTAAGATTGTTCTACTCTCTTCAGGATTCTTTAGCTTTAAATACCTTTGTCTTTCTATTAAGACAAATCCTTGTTAGATATGAGGGTTGATTTTATAGATTTTTTTTTTTGCTGGTCCTGGGCACTGTCACTTTGCTTCTTTGTGCTCATGGCTAGCACTCTACCACTTGAACCACAGAGCCATTTTTGGCGTTTTCTGAGTAGTTTATTGCAGATAAGCTTCTCAAAGACTTTCCTTGAGGCTGGCTTTAAACCACAATCCTCAGATCTCAGCCTTCTGAGTAGTTAGGATTACAGGCATTATCCACTGGTGCCTGGCTACATTTCTTTCCTTTTTTTTTTGTTTTGGTATTGATGCTTGAATTCATAGCTTTGTGCTTTCCAAGCAAACCCTAAGGACTTGCATGATGAATCCAGCTCTTTTTGTTTTTATTGGTCTTTTTCTTTCTCCTTTCTTTCTTTCTTTCTTTCTTTTTTTTAATACTTTTGCCTAGGCTGGTTTTGAAGGGCAATCCTATCTCTGTCTCCCAAGTGCTAGTATTAGAAGCATATAACACCATTGTTTTTAATTGTTATTAATGTCACTTAATAGTTTAGTTCATATAAAGAATACATATTCGTATGTATGTGAGGACTGGCAAACTCAACCTTATTTTTGAGCATACATTTTAGTAGAACTTGGTCTTCTTTTATTTTTTAAAATAAGGTGTACATTCCCTTACATCGCGATGGAACTGATGGCCAAGCTACTGTCTACTGGAGTTTGAAGCCCTCTGCCTTTAATTCAAAAGTGGTAACCATGGATGATTTGGATCCCTTTAATGGCTCTGTTGTATTTTTATCTGGTCAAAGTGATACAACAATCAACATTACTGTCAAGGGTGATGACATACCGGAAATGAATGAAACTCTCACACTTTCTCTAGACAGGTAAGAGCCCACTCACATAAATCCTTGTGACCTTTGTGAATGTGTTTAGATAACCTTGATTTTCATTTTATTCTTTTCTACATTTGAAGTAATGCTATTTGTATGAAGAAATATTGAATAGAGGATTTACAGCAGGTATTAAAGAAATCTGAAGCAAAGCCAATTTGATTCTTTATGAAAAGCAACAGGCACTAGTCATATACTTGAATTGTTAAGTTACACAAATCTCTGTTTTTCTGTAGGGGAGCAGGTTAGAACTTTTTCAAGTACTAAAGCATTAATCTTTAATAATGAATAAAGCAATTAATCTTTATTTTCTGTTTTTAACATGGAATTTAAACATTGAATTTTGTTTATTTCCTAGAGAATCAAAATTAATCAAATTAAAGGGGCAACTTTTCATTCATAATAGCAAGTTACTAAGCATTTCTCAGAAGTCACTTTATAGTTAGAAACTTTTACAGTTGTTTTTATAATATACAGAAATCTCTAAAAATAAATACTACTGAGTTTAATTAGATAATGATTAAAACAAAACAAAATAAAAACCAAAGACTAGACCTGGTAGTTTATGCTTGTAATCCCACTTATTTGACAGGTAAATCAGGATAGTTGAGGTTTGAGTCTAGTAGAGGCAGGAAGTTTAAATCCTTATGTCAAGAACAAGCTGGGTGTGATGATATGCCTCTGTACACCCAGATACTAGAAAGCTGGTGTAGGTAGGAAGATTGTAAGTGGGGGCCAGCCATGGACAGAATGTAGACATATTGGAAAAATAACAGGCAAAACTGGCTGAGAGCATGGCTCAATTGGTATAGTGCTTGTCTAGCAAAGTTAAGCCCCCACATTCGAATCCTAGTACTGCCAAACTTAAAAAGTAGAAATAAAAGAAATCCAAAAATTACAAGGCAAAAACAGTTTTTTAAAAATGGATTGTGATACAATATAAGGAAAGTTAATGTAATGTTAAGATACTGTACATTCTTATTTAGAAATAGTGAAATCCATAGGTAAATTTGAGACATCTGTGTTCTATAGGAATAAAGTAATAAGAATTGTTTTATGCAATCCATGGACTATTCTGTATTTTATAATTAACTATTACTATATCCTCTTTTGAAGGTATTTTCTTCAAACATATTTATAGAAATGAGTGATTTATTTATTTATTTATTTGTTTATTTATGTATTTATTTATCAGTCATGGGGCTTGAACTCTGGGCCTAGGCACTGTCCCTGAGCTCTTCAGATCAAGGCTGGCACTCTACCACTTGATCCACTGTGCCATTTTTGATTTTATGAGTGGTTTATTGGAGATAAGAGTCTCACGGACTTTCCTGCTCAAGCTTGCTTTGAACCGCGATCCTCAGATCTCAGCCTCCTGAGTAGCTAGGATTACAGGCGTGAACTACTGGCAATTGGTGATTTTTATTTTTGTATTAATGAATTCAGAGAACAAATCTGTGAGGGTCATTATTTGCCTTCAGAACCATCCTATGTTTGTTTATTGTCTTTCATAAAAAGTAAAATAAAACAATGAAAGTGAAGAGCGCAAACTAAATGCAAGTGTGTGTACCTGCAAGTGCACTCGGGTGCATACACACACATACACACACAGCGTCTAATAGATACAGTTTTTATATAGTTTACGGAATTAATCTTAGGAAAGCTATTTTATATGTAAAAAATCAGTAAAATACAAGATAGGAGCCATCCTTTTTATCTGTTTTTTTCTTTATTAAGCTTTAATATCTCTTAAATCAGTGAATAATCTTGGAGAAACTAAACAATAATCAGCAGTGTTTAAGTTGGAACTGTAGCAGTTGGAAGCTAAGCTTTGTTAGCTTACCTCAGAGTGCCTGCTCTTAACTGAATGTTTAAAGATTATTTTAGATTTTACTTGCAAAACATTTAGTGATAATTTTTTGTTTCCTTCAAAATTGTAATTTTGAGTTTTGTCATATGAACATTTGAAATTAACATAATTTTAATGTGTCTTGCTTTTCTCTCTCCCATCTCTCTATGGATGCAAATGATAGAATATTTCAGAAATTATTAGTTCTTTTCTTTCTATGTTTTTTTATTATAAAAATAGTGTACAGAGGGGTGACAGTTACACGAGTAAGGTAATGAGTTCATTTCCTATCGAGCATTGTTACCTCTTCCTTTGTTTTTCCCCTACCATCCCTTCCATCCCCACCTCCCCAAGTTGTAAAGTTCATTTTCTACATAGTGTCTTGTACATCTCATTGTTACAATGGGTCATCCTGCTAGTTCTAATCTGCTAATTCTTTTCTAATAGAAGAAATTACTTAAAATATATGCTACAGTGTGTTCATTCAATTAGTAATTAGTGTATTATCAAGAATAAGCAAATTACATTTAAGCATGAAGACATTTAGTTAAATAATAAGAATAAAATTTATGATTTGAAAGGGCCTGTGTTAGCAGATCCTTCTTGTAATTTTGTGGATTGGTAGCAAAAGTTAAGTGAAACAATAAATGCACAATAGAAGGTGTGACTGAGTGAGGGGCTCACAATACAACCTTCTTATAAAATAGAGTTATACTTCTTATTAGGGCATAGTTTACAATTTTCTTGAAATGTTAAATGCAAACTTAAATTCTTTGTATTTCAGCTTAAGATAATAGAAATTTCTCTTACACTAAATAATTAGTTGCTTTCAATTTCATAGTCTCTAAAAATACTGTAGAGTTTAATCTTCTCCAAATCATAAATAATCAGAAGGAATTTAAGTATGTGATAGGAAGCTCCATATTTATTAATGATGCATTTGACTTAAACATTATACTCAAAATGCCTTTACATTTTGATAGAGCTTGTTAAGGCAATTTGAAAACGAGACATTGTTGAGATGGGAAAAAGTATTTATATCTATTTCCTGATATATAATTGTAATGAAAACTTACTGTGATATTCTATGACTTCTTGAAGATGTTTCTGCATAGACCATATCAGGTGTAGATTTTTTTAATATTGGTGAGCTTTTTGGCAAATGGTGCCTCTGCCTCCTTTTTCCTCCCTCCCACGGTGTTTTCTGTGTTGACAGGGTAGAAACAGAAAGATTTGTCGTGTATTTTGGGTAAGTGTTCAAAGATAATACCTTGTTTTCGGTGATTTGTCATTTTGTTTTTTTAAGTGCTTGTGTTTGGTTGAGATGGGGGGAGTTCTGCATGGTCCCAGATCCTGAGAAATGCTCCTTGTCCAGTGCATGCTGTGTATGTGATTTCAGCATATTATTTGAAGCTCTGAGGGAAGGGGTTCTTAAGTTTTCAGTTAGGAATGTGATTAAGATATTTAATAAAATGTCTAGCCAGCTCTAGTGGCTCATGCCTATAATCCTAACTATTTAGGAGGCTGAGATCCGAGGATTGCCATTCAAAGTCAGCTTAGGCAGGAAGGTCCCCATGAGACTCTTTTGTCTAATTATCCACTCAATAACCAGAAGTGGAGCTATGGCTTAAAGGGATGGAGTGTTAGCCTTGAGCAAAAAAGCTCAGGGACTGACCAGGAAAAAAAAGTCTAACAATTAGTGTTATCACATATTTTGAAGAACTTTAATTCTGAAGAATATTTTTAATTTTCTATATGTTTATAGATAACCTAGGGAATAGTTAATAATGTACTTTATTTGTGAAATTATGAATCGCCTCTTGTTTAACAGGCATTTAACACTTTTCTTACTTTTCTGAGTTTATTCATGCTTTCATGCGTCTTTTATATAGAAATTTTCAAAATTTACCTTTTACTTATGGGTGGCATATTTTAAGAAAGTTAAAAAATTCTATTGTTTAATGCTTGGAGTAAATTTTTATAGGTTACCGTTGTGTGTGTGTGTGTGTGTGTGTATGTATGTGTGTGTGTGTGTGTGTATGTATGTGTGTGTGTGTATGTGTGTGTGTATGTATGTGTGTGTGTGTATGTATGTGTGTGTATGTATGTGTGTGTGTATGTGTGTGTGTGTATGTATGTGTGTGTGTGTGTGTGTATGTATGTGTGTGTGTGTGTGTGTGTGTGTGCATGCGTGCGTGTGCATGCTAGTACCATCACTTGAAATCAGGGTCTCACCCTCTTGCTTAGATTTTTTTTCAGTAGAGCTGGTAATGTACCATTTGAACCACAGATCCACTTCCAGTTTTTTGATAGTTAATTGGAGATAAGATTCTCACAGACTTTCCTACTTTGGCTGGTTTTGAACCACTGTCCTCAGATCTCAGTCTCTGAGTAGCTAGCATTACAAGCATGAGCCACCAATGCCTGGTTATATTTTTAATTTAGATTCAGGGTTCTTACCTACTAGGTTATGGGAGTACAGGAACTTTAAATTTATGAAGATATTACTGTAAGAGTAATGAGGACAAATTTATATGGAAAAAATCATTGGTATTAGTAACAAAATAATAATTATACTGTTTAGATTCCTCTGTAGTCACTGACATGCTATGTGTGGATTCTTAAATTTCTAAAAGCCTGGGAAAGGTATTCATTCATATGTTCTATTATGCTGCCTTTTATACATATTTCTACGTATTAGTTGTGGTTTCACTGTGATGTTTTAAAATATATTTTTATTGTTATTGTAAAGGTGATGTACAGAGGGGTCACAGTCACATACATCAGGTAAAGGGTACATTCCTTTTTGAACAATGTCACATCTCCCCCCCCACCAATTTTTCTCTCCTTTCCCCACCCACAAATTATATAGTTCATTTTCAACATAGTGTCCAGTGAGTATCACTGTTGCATTTGTTAACCCTTTTCTGTGCCTCCTTTACCCTCCCTAAAACAGATAAATTTACAGATAAGACAAAGGGTACAGAAAACAAAAAGAGCAACCAAGAAAAAAAACAGAGAACCCTTGTTTTCATTTCTTGGGGTTCATTCTGGTAAATACCATTTTATCTGATCATATGCACATAGTTATTGAACCTTAGTGATCCTCTCCTAAAAATACCTTCCTTTAGTCTCACTGTGTGAATGTCTAGAGATCTGTATACTTTATCATGTCCCAGTGTATCTTTTGTCTTTGAGGTCCACATATGAATATGTTTTAGTTCAGGAGGAGTGACATTCAGAAAGATTCAGAGAAGCTTTCAAGATGGAAAATTCTTCAGAGTTTTCTGGCTTTTAAACCCTCAGATTCTTGCATTTCTTTAATCAATTCTAATGATAGACTGATATCTAAGATACAAGGAATTCAGAAGTAGTTGTTCTGTAAGTGTTCTGAGTAAGACCATTATTGTCATAGATGATTTTAATATATGTACATTCACATTAAGGTGTTGTTTCTAATTATTTCCCTTTTATTATCTGGGAGAGCTGTAGTAGAGCAAAATTCAGCAGTATTACTTTAGGGAGTGCCTCTCTTTACCCTTCTGACTTCTCCAGGGCCAGCGTGGAAAATCAAGTGCTAAAATCTGGATATACCAGTCGCGACCTAGTTATTTTGGAAAATGATGATCCCGGGGGAGTTTTTGAATTTTGTCCTGCTTCCAGAGGACCCTATGTCATAAAGGTAAGCTTGCACCTTCCCCTGGGCCCACAGCTGCGGAAGGATGAGTTAAAATGACTCCCACTTTCGTGGGTCTTGTTTTTGAAAGGAAGGAGAAGCTGTAGAGCTCCACATCATGCGTTCCAGGGGAGCTCTGGTAAAACAGTTCCTGCACTACAGAGTGGAGCCACGAGATGGTGAATTCTACGGGAACACGGGAGTCTTAGAATTTAAGCCCGGAGAAAGAGAAATAGTGATCACCTTACTGACCAGACTGGATGGCATACCCGAGGTATTTGCTTTTGTGGAAAGTTGATAGTCTTTGTTATAAATATTTTGAACATTGTTATGAAAGCTACAGGATGACAAATGGGTTTGTTTGGAAATTTAAAAAAAATGCTTAAGAACCCAAACATATGTTTCAGATGAACTGTTTTTGTCCTATGAAGAGAAATGCCCAAAGCAAACCATTTGAGACTTCACTGTGTGATCAGGTTTCATCTCTTTTTATCTTTATTTGTATCATTTTTATCTTTATGTGTATTATCTTTATTTGTATTATTTATATAAGCTGTTTTAATGGAAATTTTAGTGATGTGGTTTTGAACTGAAAGTTAACTACACAATTTTTTTTTGTACTAGTTCATGGACTTGAACTCAGGCCCTGGACACTGTTCTTGAGCTATTTTGTTCAAAGCTAGCACTTGACCATTTGAGCCACATTTCCATTTCCATGGACTTTCCTGCCCAGGCTGGCTTTAAACCATGATCCTCAGATCTCAGCCTCCTGAGTAGTTGGTATTGCAGACATTAGCCACTGGTGCCTGGCTACAATCACTTTTAAAAGGAAACAAATATGTTTATGTTAGCATGTCCACATATAGCTTTGCTATGTTTTCACTTCAATGCACCTGCAGCTTACATATTTCTCTTCTTTACTTTTTTCTAGTTTAAAGGACTACTAGTTCATCCATGAATATGACTCATTCCTACTTTAGAATTATACCATTGTTTATCTTTTTCCTTTCAGGATGATGTGGGCTTACGTTTTGTGTTTCTTAATTGGTAGCTATTTTTTTTCTAGGACTATCAGCTCTTTTGTCTTTTAAATAATTTGTATGCTTATGAAAAATTAAATATATTATCATTGAATACATGCATATTTTCTGTAGAAATTAGTCTTCCATCTATCCTAATTTGCCATCTTGGTTACAGTTGGACGAGCACTATTGGGTGGTTCTCAGCAGCCATGGTGAAAGGGAGAGCAAACTGGGAAGCATGACAGTCGTCAACATAACAATTCTAAAAAATGATGATCCTCACGGGATTATAGAATTTGTTTCTGATGGTATAACTGTGATGATAAATGAAAGCAAAGGAGATGATACCTACAGTGGTAATTTATTTTACTTTCTACATTTTATTTCTATTTACTAAAGAAGAAAGTTGTCATTTTTTAGTTTACATCTTTAGTAAATATATATATATTTTACATATTTTTATTGTAAAGATACTGTACAGAGGGGTTACAGTTACATGAGTAAGATAATGAGGACATTTCCTATTGAGCATTGTTATCCCATACTTTGTTTTTTCCCTACTATCCCTTCTTTCTCCACTTCCCCAACTCCTCCCCAACCCCAAGGGTTGTTTTCAACATAGTGTCTTATACATCTCATTGTTATAATGGGTCAACTTGTATCCTTGTTTCAGCATTTTGTTATTCCCTTTCGTCTCCTAAGTTAGAAAAAAAAATGTATATACAAGATTCAGGGCACCAGAATCAAATACAGTGACAACAGGGATTATACTATGGGGGAAGAACATACAAAAGAAACAAAAAAATCATATAGTACATTAAAACCAAGATTTACAAGGAAAAAACCTCTTGTGTCCATATCTTGAGGTTCATTACACTTAGCATCATCTTATATGGTCATATATACATAGCTTTTGGCATTTTCTGCTTGTCTGGTAAGATTATCCTAGATATATACTAGTTACTGCAAATAAGGGAAGCCATGGGACCTATGTTTCTTTGGGTCTGGCTTACTTCCCTTAATAGAATTTTTTCCAAGTCTTTCCATTTCCTAACAAATGGGGCAATGTCATTTTTTCTGATGGAGGCATAGAATTCCTGCATATATATATATATCACATTTTCTTGATCCATTAAACTACTGAAGAGCATCTGGGTTGGTTCCATCTCTTAGCTATAGTGAATAATGCTGCAATAAATGTAGTTGTGCTGGTAGCTTTAGTATGTGCTTTTTGTGATCATTTGGGTAAACGCTCCAAAGTGGGATTGCTGGATCATAGGGAACCTCTAGGTGCAGTCTTTTAAGGAGCCTTAATACTGATTTATGTATATATATATATATATATATACATATATTTGTATATATACATTTTTATATTTGTATATATTTTCATATATATATATATATATATATATTTGTTTTTGTGCTGGTACTAGAGCTTGAATTCAGGTTTTAACATTCTTGCCTGGCTTTTTCTGTCATGACTGGTGCTCTACCACATGAACCTTCAGTTTGGTGCTTTTTTTTTTTGCTAGTTAACTGTACACACAAATCACATGGATTCATCTGCTTGTCTGGCATTGAAACCTGATCCTCACATCTCAGCCCTCTGAGCAGTTACAATAATAGACATGAGCCATCTGCGCCCACCTGTAATAGTTATTTTGAATTGTCCATTCTACTTCAGAAACCACATGTAGTAAAGAAATTTAGTATTGCTCTTTTTTATTTCTTACATAGTATAATAGATCCTTGATATTCATAGGTAGATGTTTTCAAGGAGTCCACCACTTAGGAAAAATAGTGAAATATACATGATGCATATAGCTCTCTGAGGTACTATGGATGCTTAGGTTTCCCATGAATGCCTCACAATTCCTGCTAAAGATATGCTGCCTTTAAACAAATCTAAAAATTTCACTTTTTAAAAAACTGAAACCCATTAACTTCTACTTTGCTTTACAGTCAGCATTTATTTCTGGCAGGCAGATTGTCACAAAATTAAGGCCAGGGAAACACTCAGCAGATCATAGAATGATTTAAACACAAGTGACAATATTTGGGGTTGACTGAGAACTTCTACACATTAATTGAGCTGTGTGATGCACACATGAACATTTAATTGTTTTGGAAATTTCTTTTGACTTTTAAAATTATTATTGTTTTGATCAACCATGGTCAAAACTGTGTTATAAATAAATCTATGAACACTTCATACTTACCTAAACATTGTGATGATACTGATAACTGCAGATGAATTTTGATTTCAGTTCACCAGATGCAGTGCAACTCAGACACTCAAACATTCAAACTGGGTTTATATAATCTTGTGTATTTGAAGACAGGTCTGTCCAAGAAAATCACTCTGAGTGGATAGTTCAAACTTCTTCTAAATGCCTTCAGATATGATTTCCCAGATGACTTAAAAAAATTCAAACTGCGGGCTGGGAAGGTAGCTCAGTGGTAGAGTGCTTGCCTTGGATGGATGAGGCCCTGGGTTCGATTCCTCAGCACCACATAAGCAGAAAAAGCTGCAAGTGTCACTATGGCCCAAGTGCTAGAGCACTAACCTTGAGCTAAAGAGCTGAAGGACAGCACCCAGGCTGAGTTCAGGCCCCATGACCAACAAAAAAAATTCAAACTGATAGAGATATTCAGCACATTTATTTTATTGTATTAATTGTATACATACAGAAGGACAAATAAGCTGTTTTTTAAAATATAAACCTCAGTGGATGTGCTAAAAATATAATTTGGTTTTATTACAAGGAGTTTGTTTTTTACTTTTGTTTATTTGAGCAAATTCTTTGCTGGTTTTAAAGTTTAATATATATTCATCTATATTATATGTTTTTATTTCTCAGCTATTTATGGTGTGGTAAGAAATCAAGGCAACTTTGGTGATGTTAATATATCGTGGGTGGTTAGTCCAGACTTTACACACGATGTATTTCCTGTACAAGGGACTATTTTCTTTGGAGATCAGGAATTTTCAAAAAATATTACTGTCTGCTCCCTTCCAGATGAGGTAAATATTGTACATATTTACTTAGTGTAGTTGCTCAATCATCTTTTGTTTTTGTTTTATTTTATCTTGGGTGTTGAGAATTGTCTTTAGTCATGTGCATGCTAGGCAAGTATCTTATCAGTGAACTATATTCCTGCTTCAGTCATTATTTTTAATAAAAAATTAAATATCTGGTAGTGTTTTGTGATGAAAGTATCTGATCAAAAGCTCAATATTTGACCAAAGTAACATTGTTTTGGCTTTCCTTGAAAGTATATTTCACTGTTGGAACTGATAGTAGTAGTTTGGGGGATGCTTAAGCATTTGGCTTGTCTTTGAAGTGAAGTCATTTCCTGTGTTTCCTGTGGTTGATGCTAAGAACTAGAACCCTTGGCCATAGAGTAATAGGCCCAACATAGTCCCTCATCTTACTGATACAAGAGAAAGAACTTAATAACACTGGAAACCAAACCCTTCTCAGAGGGCTGTGCTGAGAAGAGCTGTGAAGGCTCTTTCTTCCTCATGAGACAAAAATGTAGCGAGGAGAGGACTAGCTCACTAGATAAGATGTGGGAATCTCATCTTGCTAGGACATGGAAATAAGGTCTGCATGACTTTCATGTGAAATCTTGTGAAGTTTCTTAGAGGTCTGGATCTGGGTCTGTTGCTTACTATGAATTATGTTCTAAGTGTGTCACCTAATTATTTTTTCTTATAGACAATATTTTTCCTATTTTCATGGAAATAATGTAAGCCATGTAGCATGTTTATTTTTGCCTTCTTTTTTGGTTTTGTTTGGTTTTATGCTGGTCCTGAGGCTTGAACTCAAGGCCTGGGCACTATTCCTGAGCTTCTTTGGTTCAAGGTTAGTGCTCTACCACTTGAGAATAGCTCCATTTCCTGCTTATTCTGAGTAGTTTATTGGACATAAGAGTCTTATGGGCTTTCCTGCCTGGGCTGGCTTTGCACCATGATCTTCAGATTTCATCCTCCTGAGTAGCTAGGATGTGAGCTACCAGCACCTGGCTTATTTTTACCTTCTTTAAGGCAAAATATGTTCCCATTACACTTTCTCATTAGCCTTTTGGATTACTGCATCTTATAGTATGTTTTTGAGAGGGTCTGAGTAATTTAAGAATAGTTTAGTCTTTATTTTATTTTTGTGCTTGTCCTGGAGCTTGAATTAAGGGCCAGAGCACTGTCCCTGAGCTATTATTTACTCAAAGCTAGGGCTCTACCACATAAACCACAACTTCATTGCTTGCTTTTTTTGGTGGGTAATCTTACAGATTTTTCTAGCCTGGCTGGCTTGAAACTGTGATCCTTAGATCTCAGCACCCTGAGTAGGAGGATCACCGGTGTTTGGCTAAGAATACTTTAGTTTTAGAAGAATTCTTTGACTAAGTGTCTGCCTTGGAAATGGAAGTGAATATTAGCATTCATTTTTCTGTATTTCTGCAGATTGAACTTAGAGTCTTCTGCTTATTACTTGGTAGGTTTCCTATTGCTTGGGCCGTGCCTCCAGCTCTGCTTTTTGCTGTTTATTTTGGAGATAGAGTCTCATGACCTTTTCTGCTTAGTTGGCTTTGACCAAGAACCTTTGGATCTCAGCCTTCTGAATAACCAGAATTACAGGCATGAACCATTAGTAGGTTGCTCCAACATTACATTCCTAAAAGAGTTCATTTTTTTGTTTTAAGTATATTGATTTTGGTATATATAGTATAATTATATGGGTAATTCACTTGACTTAATATGTATAATTTTCCAAAAGATTCCTGAGGAAATGGAAGAATTTACCATTATCTTGCTTAATGCCACTGGGGGAGCTCAAGTGGGGAACAGAAGGACTGCCACCCTGAGGATTGGAGGAAATGATGACCCCATCTACTTTGCAGGTGGTATTGCTGTCATATTTGACTGAGCTTACATCTTAACGAAAGTATGTATGTTTATGTTCAACTGAATCTTTCAGTGAAGTATAATTGCTGCTTGCTTAATATATTTTCGTGATTCTTAATCTGTTCGAAGTATAATGTGAAACACACAAAAAATAACCTGAATATTGTTTTGTGAGCTCTATGTTTGATCTTCTTTATAATTTCAAGATATTTTCTTTTCATGTAGAAAAAGACGGTCTTGCTATGTTCAAAAGACAAACTTTACAATTTAAGCGTGGGGGGTGGGTGGGAGGGGGGAATGTAGTTGTGGAGATGGGAGGGAAGGGATAATAGGGGAAAACAAAGGAGGAGGCAACAATGCTTGATAAGAAATGTACTCATTACCTTGCTCATGTGATTGTAACCCATCTGTACAGTATTTTCACAATAAAAAACTTTTTTTAAAAAAGAAAAAGACATGTGAATAGGCATGTGAATCAAGAATCTTTTATTTGTTACTTTACTACTTTCTAGAATGGTCATCCTTTACTTTTATTTATGCATCTTAATTGATGTCTAAACCCTCCTTAATTGTTTTTGGTAAATTCCCTATAAAGGTCCATATACTGAAGTAGGAACCTTTAAAATCTCTTGAGTTTTATTGATACCTGTTCTTAAGCTTCAATGAATAGACACTTTTTGTATTCATCTTATGCTCAGATGCCTGTCAACTGCTGTGGCCAAAATAAAACATAAGATAGTTGCATTGGTTGTCTAAC
Organism: Dipodomys ordii; assembly: GCF_000151885.1. Taxonomy (NCBI): domain Eukaryota; kingdom Metazoa; phylum Chordata; class Mammalia; order Rodentia; family Heteromyidae; genus Dipodomys; species Dipodomys ordii. Next base: position 1,284,480 of record NW_012267244.1, on the reverse strand, counting down.
AACTTACAGCTTCAACTTCAAAAGAAGACTTACAAATGAATGGTCAAAGAATTTCAAGGGGTATATAATTTATTGACAAATTGGGTGTCGAAAACAAGGGATCTTGTAGATATGAAGGCAAGAAGAAGACCATTGTCAATGTGTTAAGAAAGGCCCTGGTTCAGAGTTGGGAATGGAGCTGATGTAGTGTATTTATCATGCCTGGGTGGCAGAGATAAATGAGAGTGACCTGAATATGTGTTTGTTGAATGTGAAAGGCTTATGTGTTTCTTCTCGGTGAATTTTTCAGAGCCTCGAGTGGTAAGGGTTCAGGAAGGTGAGACCGCCAACTTTACAGTTCTCAGGAATGGATCTGTAGATGTTACCTGCACTGTCCAATATGCTACAAGGGATGGAAAGGCTACCGAAAAAGAGGGAGACTTTGTTCTTGCTGGAAAAGGAGGAGTCCTTACTTTTGAGCCTGGAAGTAGAGAGCAGAGCCTATCTGTATATATTAATGAAGATGGCATTCCAGAAACAGAGGAGCCCTTTTATATAATGCTCTTTAATTCAACAGGTGAGTATTTACTGTTGGGAGGGCAGATCTGCTGTTTCTGCACTTTACTGAGATGACATTAATAGTGGGATCAAGGTAGTGCTTTACTGTCTTCTGTGGCTATTTTAAAGCACAGTTGTTCTGTTACCTTTGTGGAATGATGTTGAGCCAGGTGACTCCTAAAATGTTAACTACTTGGGAGGTGGGTAGGAGGACCGTAGTTTGAGGTCTGCCCAGGCAGAAAGTTCATGAGAGCTATTACAATGAGTATCTGGACATGGTGGGGCACACCTAATTATTTGAGAGGCTGAGATTAGGAGGATTGTTGTTTCAGGCTACCCTAAACAACAAAAACAACGCTAGTTAACCCCATCTCCACAGAGAAAGCTGAACATAGTAAAATGAATCTGTCCTCCCACTGACAGTAGGAAACATAAACAGTGTAGGCATGAACTGGGTTCATTTTGCTTAACACCATCTTATATGTTCATATGTACATAGCTTTTGGCCTTTTCTGCTTGTCCTACACATGTACTAGTTATTACAAATAAGGGAAACCATGGGACCTATGTTTCTTTGGGCCTGGCTTACTTCACTTAATATAATTTTTTTCAAGTCTTTCCAATTCCTAACAAATGGGCAATGCCATTCTTTCTGATGGAGGCATAGAATTCCATTGTGTATATATACCACATTTTCTTGATCCATTCATCTATTGAGAGGCATCTGGGTTGTTTCCATATCTTAGCTATGGTACATAATGCTGCAATAAACAAAGTTGTGCTGGTAGCCTTGATCTTCACTAGCCATACAATGGACAAGGGTCTCATATGTAAAATATACTTGGAACTCAAAAAATTAAATCCTCCAACAACAAATCCTCAAAGAAACAACTGTCCAATAAGTAAGTGGGCTAAAGACTTAAAGAGAAACTTCTCTGAAGAGGAAATAAGAATGGCTAATAGACACATGAAGAAATGCTCAACCACTCTAGCCATAAAAGAAATGCAAATCACAAGACCATTGAGATTCCACCTCAATCTAATAACAACAAATGCTGGAGGGGATGTGGCCAGAAGGGAACCCTACTGCATTGTTGGTGGGAGTTTAAACTTGTTCAACCACTTTGGAAAGCAGTATGGAGGTTCCTCAAAAGACTCCACATAGAGGTCCCCTATGACTCAGCAATCCCACTTTTGGGCATTTACCCAAAAGATCACAAACATAGCCATACTAAGGCTACCAGCACAACTTTGTTGGTTTGTTGTTGTTGTTGTTGGTCATGGGGCTTGAACTCTGGGCCTGGGCACTCTCCCTGAGCTCTTCAGCTAAAAGCAAGCACTCTACCACTTGAGTCACAGTGCCACTTCATGTCCTGAATACCGAGAAAATCAACTTAAAAAAGAGTTATTTTCACTCATAGTTTTAGTGGTTTTAATCATTAGTTACTTGGCCCTGTTGTTTCTGGCTCTGTGGTTAAAAAGAGCACCCATGCAAGCGACACTGACAATAGAAAACTCGTAGTGACCAGAAAGCAGAGTGACAGAGCAGAGGCCTCAAGAAAAGATGTAGTACCAGAGGCATGCCTCCAAAGACCCATTCCCTTCAACTAGTTTCTGTCATATCCCAATTTACTATCAAATTATAAGTACATGGTTTTTGGAGGTGCATTTTACATCCAAACCACAACATGTAGCACATATGCTATTGTTTAAACTTTGAGCTTGTGTTCAGATAGGACAAAAAGAACATTCTGATTTGTAAGGAGTATAATATTATAGCCAAAAGCAATGGGTTTGGGGGCTATGGCCAAACTAAGCCTTTCCTAATTCTCCAAAGGACCATTATCTGATAGCAGTTTTGTTTTAATTTTCCTCCAAGCAGGGGTCTGGCACAGTGATTGGAAAGCTTAATTCTGTAGGCAGTTAACTCCAACTGGCAGTTTGTAATTTTCTAGAACTATAGCCAAAATAAAAGGCAGTCTTTAAGTGAAAGCGTTGTGCTGTTCTTCCATATTATAAATGCAGCAGAATTCCACTGTTAGTGTCCTGACAATGTTTTCGTCCCAACTTGATTAAATTGGAAATGCTGAAAGTTAGAGAAAAGAGTGTCCCTATTAACACTAATGTTAGTGTATTTCCTTCAAACAAGAATGTTCCCTTAACCATGAAAGCCGGGAAGATAACATCAGTGCAATTATTGCTTCATATTATAGTCAGAGTGCTCCACTTGTCCATACTGAAGAAAACATCCAAATATCTTTCTAGCAAAATGATATTTTTCTCATTTGTGCATTAAGTTTATTTGTAATGTCTTTTTTTTTTTTTTTGGGTCCGGTCATGGGGCCTGAACTCTGGGCCTGGGCGCTGTCCCTCAACTCTTCAGCTCAAAGTAATAGCACTCTACCACTTGTGCCACAGTGCCACTTCTGGCTTTTTTTTTTCTTTTTGCTTATGTGGTGCTGGGGAATCGAACCCAGGGCCTCGTGCATGCAAGGCAAGCGCTCTACCACTGAGCCACCTTCCCAGCCCTGTAATGTCTTTCTGATCCTTTAATCTTTAGTAATTCCTCACTCTTTCCTTGACCTTTATTATTTCAACATACAAAAGACAGCAAGCTAGAATGTTCCTCATTTTGAATTTACTTGGTAGCTCCTCAGTATTAGAATAAGGTTTTGCAGCATTGGTGGGAATTCATAGAAGTGAATCTGTGTCTTATAATATCTTGAATCATAACCTGATTTTGATTTGTCCCTTCATTATGAGAGTCATATTGACTATAATTAAAGTCAAGACCTGAAGGATTCTTCATACCTTTTATTTTGTGTGTTGTTATTAAAACGATATAAAACTTTCCATTTCTTCCACTGATATATTCATCAACATAGACTCATAATTTCTTTCCAATGCAATGGGTAATTTTTCAGTACTATAATTTATTTTCATGGTGACATTGTCCATGTGACAACTTGTATCCTATTCCATTTGATTTAGTAGAAATATTATTCCTTGACCTTTTTCCTCCTTTTGGTGACAGTAAGCAATTCCAAGTTCATTTTGTAATTTATTGTCACAAATCTGAAATCAGCAATTTTTCAAGAAGTTTCCTTATAGTGAAAAATGCTCTTTAGTTAAGTAGGACCTGGGCACTAAATATGCTTATTGTTTTTGGTCTTTTTAGTCAAATAGTAATAAGGGATTGTGTGTACTTGTATATAAATACATGCATACTTTTATTTTTATTTAACTTCCTAAAATTTAAATGAAAGAAATTGTTACAGATAAAATAATTTTGTTGAAGTAAAAGCGAGTAAGCTACTTAAAAATATTTTAACCTTTTCATTCTTAATTTAGGTGATACTGTAATATATCAGTATGGAATAGCTACAGTCATAATTGAAGCCAATGATGACCCAAATGGTATTTTTTCCCTGGAGCCTATTGACAAAACAGTAGAAGAAGGAAAGACTAATGCATTTTGGTAAGTATACTTGGATATAGAAAGTAGAAACTTACTAGAATAAGGGATAAAATCATTAAGTATACAAGCATTTGAAGTACTATTCATGTTTAAAGAATAAAAATAGGTCAAGAATTGAAGCATTTTAAAGTTCTCAGCCTAATGAATGGTAAACATTATCTCTGCTATTGGCATTAGTCTTAACCAAAATGAGAGAAGCAACGACTTAGCTGATAAATTATTCTCCTATCTCTTCGCACTCCAGCTTCTATCTTGGGCAAGGCTGAGAAACTTGGATTATCTACTTTTCCGCACCACCATTCTCAGATGTGTGATTACTCTCATCATGTACTTTTGATCTTGAAAAAAAATTGCAGTTAATATCAAAATGTTGTAAAGTTGGGCTTAGAATTTATTTTTTCCACTACCGAGGAGGTAACAAAGCTCGATACCTTACTCATGTAACTATAACCTCCCTCTACAGTATCTTTAAAATAAAAAATATATTATTAACAAAAAGACGAACAAAAATATAAAATGAGATATCAATTTTTTACCTATTACAATAAAATTCAAAGGCTGAATTGGCTGGAGATATAAGGAAAGAGCTACAAACATTTGCTAGCTGAAACATGAATATATTGCAATCCCTTTTGGAGTATTGGCAGTATCTATCAAAACCAGTGCTGCCAGAAGGCATAGAGGTGTACATGTATAATCTCTGAGCTATGCAGGGGGTGAATGTAAGGTAAGGGTTCAGGCTACCCTTGGACAAAACTTTGAAACCCTACATGAAAAACAAAGTAAAACATGCTAGAGGTAGGGCTCAAGTGGTGGAGCAAGAGTTCCAACCCAAGTATTAACAAGAAGAAAAATTTCAAAATGCGCCATGCCCTTTTGTCACATGTTTATAGAAGCTTCTATAAATTTATCCATTTATTCTTACCATGCCAAGCAACAAGGACATTAAGGTTTGTGGGGGGTGGGGGTGAGGGGTTGTTTTGTTCTGTTTTCTGTGTGTGTATGTGTGTTAAATTAGTGACAACAATAGATGGAAAACAATGTAAATGTCTGATGATTGGTATTAATTAAATAAATGATACCGCCTCCATTAAAAAAAGAATTTATTTTTTTACTTGGGCATTGGAGACTGATGCTTTTAGGATGGCTATTTTTTTTATTTAAAAGCACTACCTCGTTCTTCTCTATCCATGTAGTTGTATAGGTTGCTTAGTAAGACTGCTGACTAGTTCATCAAAAGATGGTAAAGAGAGTAAGTACATTTTTGAGATAACACAGAAATTAGTAAAGCATAGTATGCATATACATAGTATAGGATATACATATATAGTATAGTATATACAGATATATACATAGTATGTACACATTTTCCATAAATAACCAATTGTATTCAATTCATTCTTCAGGATTTTGAGGGATCGTGGACACTTTGGTGATGTTTCTCTGGCCTGGCAGCTGTTTCAGAATGATTCTGTTCTGCACCCTGGACAGGAGTTTTATGAAACCTCAGGAACTGTTAACATTATGGATGGAGAAGGAGCAAAGCCAATAATTATTCATGCCTTTCCAGATAAAATTCCAGAATTCAATGAATTTTATATCCTGAAGCTTGTGAATATTTCAGGTGCTAGATTCTTCTAATGTGTGTGTGTGTGTGTGTGTGTGTGTGTGTGTGTGTGTGTTTGCGCACGCCTACGTGCTAGTCCTGGAGTTTGAACTCAGGGTTGGGCCTTGTCACTGAGCTTTTTTTCACTCAAGGCTTATTCTCTACCATTTGAACCACAGCTCTACTTCTGACTTTTTGGTGATTAATTGGCAATAGGAATCTTACAGACTTTCCTGGCTGGGTTGACTTTGAACCAGCAGTTAGGATTACAGAAATGAGCCAGCATTTCCCAGCTTCTAATTTTTATTTTACCATAAAATTTTATATTTTATACTTTGAATTGTAAGGAAAAATCTAATTTATGAAGGGATATTTCCTGATTTTCTGATTTAAAATGTCAAAACATCTTTCTTAGTATAAATGTTCCTCTATTTATTTCTCTATGCTGGTTCTGGGGTTTGAACTCAGGGCCTGGGCACTGTCCCTGAGCTTTCTTTGTCAAGATTAGTGCTCTACTACTTGATCTACAGCTCCACTTCTGACATATTGGGTACTTAATTGGAGACAAGAGTCTCACAGACTTTTCTCCCTGAGCTGGCTTTGAGCTGTGATCCTAACATCTCAGCCTCCTGAGTAGCTAGGATTACAGATGTGAGCCCCTGGTATCTGGCATTTTTGTTTTATTTTATATTTTTGTGGTCCTGGGATCAAACCTAGGACCTTGTAATAAAGTCACTGAGTGATACTACCTTCCTTCCTTCTTTCCTTCCTTCCTTCCTTCTTTTCCCCTTCCTTTCCTCCCTCCTTTCCTCTTTCTTTCTTTTTCTCTCTCTCTTTCTTTCTTTCCTTCCTACCTTTGTTCTTTCCTTGCTTCCTTCCTTCCTTCCTTTTTTAAAATTTTATTGTAAAGGTAATATATAGAGGGGTTAGAGTTAAATAAGCCAGGTAATGAGTACATTTCTTTTTTATATAGACTTATTTATTTGTTTTTTTTGTAAAGATACTGTACAGAGAGGTTATAGTTACACCAGTAAGGTAATGAGTACATTTCTTGTCCAGAATTGTTACATTTCTTTTTGAACATTGTCACCTCCTCCTTCATTTTCTCCCCTTCTGACCTGCCAACCCCCAAGATGTATAGTTCATTTCCAATATAGTGTCTAGTGAGTAGCACTGATGCATTAGTTCAACCTTTGTCCCATTGTTTCTGTGCTTCCCCCTCTTCTCTTCAAAGCAGATAAACATATTCAAGAAAAAGAGTACAGAAATAAAAAACAGCAACAAAAGGGAATAAACCAAAGACAAAAGAAAGAAAAGAAAAAAGAAAGAAGGAGAGAGAGAAAAGAAGCACAAACAGTACAATAAAAATGCTTGTTTCCATTTCTTGGAGTTTATTTTGAAATGCATCATTTTATATAATCATTTGCACATAGCTATTGAGACATTGAGACCTCTCCCAAGAATATCCTCCAGTACTCGTCAAACTCTTCAATGAAATTGAAAGATCACTACAAAACTCCTTTTGTGAAGCTAGCATAACCCTCTTGTTTTCTTGAGTCAATCTCCCTGTGTATCACAGTCAGTCCTTCAACTCATGAGCCTCCTGCTTCTAGCTCTGTGTGTTACCATAGTCATCTTTATTATTTATTCATGTATTTATATATAAATATAAGAAATACAAATATATGAAATATATTTATGTATATAATATATTTATATTCTTACATAAATATATAGTATGTAATGTATATTTATATAAGTGTAAATATATATTTATGTAAAAATATAAATATATACATACATATGTATTTATGCTGCGATGAAGCTCAGTGCCTTGTATAAGCAAATGCCTTAACACTACCTTGCACCCCCAGCCCCAAAATATTAGTTTTAATACTCATTTTGTGGTCTTCGGTAGGTGTAGTTTTATAGATGGAAGATTTATTAATCCTGAAAATTGACAGTAGACTTTGTATATACCAAATACAGAGTTTCCAAGAAAACATTAATGGAAGTCAGCAGTACACTTTTATGGTGATCAAAACTTTGTATTTGTGCCATAATTTATCAATCAATTTTCTGCCCACATTTTGTTTTAAGCATGGGAATATAACCTCTCTCAAGCCTGAACAATCAGGCTTGACTAATTATGAATAAAAGTATGCTGAACCCATGTCATTTGATATTTTGGCCCAAATGTAGTGGAAGCTGTATAATGATATAACTATTCATTGAAAATGAATACATTTCTAACCAGAATTTGGTCTGCTTTTCTTTTGTACAATCTTATACTAGAATGCACTTAAATTCTGTTATAATTTTTTTCTCCCTCATTATAAATTTTCCTACTACAGGTGGGTCTCCAGGTCCTGGGGGCCAATTAGCAGAAGCCAACCTTCAGGTGATAGTAATGATTCCATTCAATGATGATCCCTTTGGAATTTTCATCTTGGAGCCAGAGTGTTTAGAGAGAGAAGTGGCTGAGGATTTCCTCTCTGAAGATGATCTGTCATACATTACCAACTTCACTGTTTTGAGGCAACAGGGTATCTTTGGTGATGTAAGAGTAGGCTGGGAAATCCTGTCCAGAGCATTCACTGCTGGTTTGCCACCAATGATAGATTTTTTACTGGTTGGAATTTTCCCCAGCACTGTGCCTTCACAGCCACACATGCGGCGCCACCACAGCGGAACAGATGCTTTGTACTTCAGTGGACTCGAAGGTGCATTTGGAACTGTTAATCCAAAATACCACCCCTCCAGGAATAGCACAATTGCAAACTTTACGTTTTCTGCCTGGGTAATGCCCAATGCCAATACAAGTGGATTTATTCTAGCAAAGGATGATGGTAATGGGGGTATTTACTATGGGGTAAAAATCCAAACGAATGAATCCCATGTGACACTTGCCCTTCATTACAAAACTTCAGGATCCAATGCTACCTACATTGCCAAGACAACAGTCATGAAATATTTAGAAGAAGGCATTTGGCTTCATCTTCTAATTATCCTGGATGATGGTATAATTGAATTTTACATGGATGGAAATGCAATGCCCAAAGGAATCAAGAGTCTCAAAGGAGAAGCTATTACTGATGGTGAGTGAGTATCATTACCACAACTAGACCATTGAAGTATGAAAGTTCTAAAATCTTCACTTGAAATTTTGATTTTTTTAAGAGATAGAAGATACTTAAAATTTTCTACCTTTGTGTTAGTTACATTTCTTTTGGTAAGGCTATGTGCCCTCTAAGACCATCTTAAGTTCTGTGCAGAAATGAAGCACATAATGTATTTGCTCTTGAGGAGTCAGAAATAGGCTTTAGGAGAGAGAGATGTTTAACAGATCACTACAAAACATGTAGGAAGGAAATCCAATTGTGAAGAAGAAATGCTTACTCCCTCTTGTGAACAGCAAAAGGGCTAGAGAAAGTATTTCAGTAGAGGATTGAGCAAAGGTGCAGAAATGTAAATCTGCCTCTTGTAGGTGGGAAACTGCTACTAGTTCAGTCTTGGTGAAAGTGGAGGATGACGGACATAGGTTGAAAAGGAATCAGGAGAAACATAAATCATATTTAAGAATGACGGGCACCTGTGGCTCACGCCTGTAATCTTAGCTACTCAGGAGGCTGAGATCTGAGGATCGTGGTTCAAAGCTAGTCCAGGCAGGAAAGTCTGTGAGACTCTTATCTCCAATTAATCACTAGAAAACTGGAAGTTTTGTGGATCAAAGTGGTAGAGTGCTCCTCTTGAGCTGAAGAGCTCAGGCCCAGAGTTCAAGCCCCACAACCGGCCAAAAAAAGATTATAGGATTAACAGAGTATAAGTAGAAAATAAAGGTCAAAAGCACTATATAAATTAGCCAGCATCGTTTTCAGAGAAACCAAGACTTGAATTTAAGCTTTGGATACCAAGGTTAATATTCCTATAAGTATATCATAGAAGCAAAATTATTCCTGGAGGCTAGGCCCCTAGTCACTTAGTTGTTACAGCAGAATGTAATTTTATGATGGATAGAGAAACTTCCATCATTGTAGTTGCCAGATCAGTCAATAGGAGAGAAAGTATTGCGGGATTACCCAGTCAATGTGGATTTGCAATGAAGAAATGTTTCTTGTTTGCTGAATAGTAAGTTAGTCTCTAGTAGGCATGAGTAGAAGAGTTAATAATGTGCCTAATACTTGGGGATGGCCCTACAAGATTTACTTTGGTCAAAACTTGTAGGACTGACTCCATTCAGATTACTGATAGGAGGCATGTGCTATGTAATTTCCTAGAATCACTACCAAGATCTCATTTGACTATCTCAGCTGAGTTATTGAAGATGAAAAGAACTAGTGAAGGGATGAAGAACTGAAAAGGGATGCTATTGAAACATAATTATTTCTTTAAAAGTCCCAAACATTTGTGATGTTTTTTGGAAGAACTATTTTTGTTTGTATAGCCATTCCTTGATTGTTTGGATAAAGAAGTAGATTTGGCCCACAAAGCTGTTTTTGTTTTCTGCCTGAGTTTTCACCTCATTAATTCAAGATGAGTATCTAAGATATCAAGCTTTGAAGTTCATAAAGAGTTTTAAAATTATAACTCAATTAAATCACTCGATTTTCAGATGGAAAAATAAATTTAAAGATGTCATAGAAGAAATATTTGCTCAAACACACAGATATTTGGGCTATGTGTATGTATATATGTATGTTCATGTTTAGCTCTGATTTTTCTGTATAGAAATGTTTGCTGCAGACTGATAGAAGTTACTTTTAAGGACATCATCATTCAAAGTTACTAATTCCTATAAGATAAAATATCATAAATCTCCATGATTGAAGATGCATTTTAAAAATAAGAGATAAATATTATTTGATTATATGCTAAGTTTGAAAAAGGTTTACATATCAAGAATATTTTCCAGTAAAGTCACTTGTTTTCTGAATTAGAGTTGTAATTTAGAATACGATTTTAGCTTTTCAACCCCTTTCTATTTTCAGGCCCTGGAATACTGAGAATTGGGGCAGGAATGAATGGCAATGATAGATTTTCAGGTCTGATGCAGGACGTGAGGGCCTATGAACGTAAACTGACCCTTGAAGAAATTCACGAACTTCATGCTATGCCTGCAAAGAATGATTTACACCCTGTTTCTGGATATCTGGAATTCAGACAGGGAGAGACTGAGAAATCATTCATTGTTTCTGCAAGAGATGACAATGAAGAGGAGGGAGAGGAAATATTTATTCTTAAAATAGTCTCCGTGTATGGAGGAGCTTATATTTCTGAAGAAAACAGCACAGCAAGACTAATCATACAAAAAAGTGACAATGCCAATGGCCTGTTTGGCTTCACAGGAGCTTGTATACCAGAGGTAAGTAATGAGCTTGGGGAATTTGGGTGTTAAAAAAGTGAATGTAGGTGGGATTGTTTGGAACTGAGCTATTTTGTGTTCAGTAAGATTACTCAAAGCATTTTCTGTAAATCTACCAGGATGCTAGAGCCATTATTTGCAAATATAAATTATGGTGCCTCTCTTGTGAGTTCACAGTTTCAATCAGCTTAATGAATTGCATAACAACTTTAGCAATTCACTTTAAAATTCATGCGCTTCAAAGAATGCATATCAGACATTATTCCTTTATATATATTTTGACTTCTGAACAGCAGATAACTAAGCCGAAATAGTACACACTTAAAAGCTGAGTGAACAATAGTGAAACAATTCAAATGCGATTTTTTAAAAATGTGTAAAACAGTTGCAACATTCTTCCATGATAAGATCATGTTGCTCATCAAATCTCTTGGCTAGTTTAATTAATTAGACTGTTGCATCATGCTTATCAGTTCTTCCCAAGTTTTCAAAGATCTGTAATCATCTTGATTTCCTGTTGAGTAACATGAGATTGCGTGAAATGACTCCTCAGGTGGTGTGTGTCACAGCAATAGTTCAGTGGCCCTGAGAGGCTGCCAAGAAACAGGAGAGCTTTTCCTTTGCAAGATGATTCTAATGGATTTAGAAGGGTGAATTTGTAAATTGAAATGACGAAGAAAAGCTGGAATGAGTAGAATGTGAAAAAAAAAATCTAAGCCACAAAATTCATTGTAACTGCAATCAGAATTCCTGGCTCTGTAGAATGTCATATTGTCTTTTTAGCTCTGGTTTGGTGACACTTATAAGAGATTCAGATGATGAGAAGCATACAGATCTACAACTTAAACGGGTTTAGCTATACTGATAATATTTTTAAATGAATATTCAGCCAACATAGAGTATTTACATATTGTTTTATACACATAGCCCATAATGTAAATAAAATATGTTAATTATTACTCTTTGCATTTTGTAGGTTTAGAAACTAAGGGTAAGAGATTGGAGATATATCTAGTCAAAGTTGAATTGGATGAGAAAAGGATAAGTCAAATGCGTAGCCCAGAGCTTCATCATTACCCTTGCTCAATGAATATTAATATCCCTTTTTGCTTCTAAGATACAATGAAATGGGAACTGAAGCTGGGATTTGACTTCTTAACCCGTTGTCTTTCTCCCTATATCTTTAATGTCATTCTCTCATTTTAAATAGACAGACAGATGGTTTTTGTCAGGTTAAAGAACTGTTGTGCCATGTAAAGTCAGATTCTCTTCAGTTTCCTTCAAGCTACAGCCTCTGCTTGAGTATCTGCCTAATCTGTGTTCTTGTGCCCTTTGCTTTGCATGCTCCAGTGTTATTTTTTTATGCTAAAGTAATTTATTTATTTTTGCACGTCTTGCCTTTTATTTATTTTTATTTTATTTTTTAAATAATTTTTTATTGTGAAAATACTGTACAGAGGGGTTACAATTACATGAGCAAGATAATGAGTACATTTTGGGGGGGGGGCGGTCCGGTTGTGGAGCCTGAACTCTGGGCCTGGGCGCTGTCCCTCAGCTCTTCAGCTTAAGCTGAAGAGCTTGAGCGCTCTACCACTTGAGCCACAGCGCCACTTCTGGCTTTTTTCTTTTTGCTTATGTGGTGCTGAGGAATCGAACCCAGGGCCTCATGCATGCAAGGCAAGCGCTCTACCACTGAACCACCTTCCCAGCCCATGAGTACATTTCTTATCAAGCATTGTTGTCTCCTCTGTTTTTCCCCTTACCATCCCTTCCCTCCCATTCCACAACTACACTCCCCCCGCCCCACCTAAATTGTAAAGTTCGTTTTTCGATGTAGTGTCTCATTGTTTTCTCATTGTTTTCGACATAGCGTACATCTCATTGTTGCAATGGGTCAACCTGTATCCCTTTTTAAAATTATGTTAAGTGATGTAAGCCAGACCCAAAGAAATATAGGTCCCATGGTTTCCCTTATTTGCAATAATAAATAGTATATGTCTGAGATGAGCAGAAAAGGTCAGATAAGATGATGTTAAGCGAAATGAACCCCAAGATAAGGACACAAGTGTTTTTTTTCTTTCTTGCTATTGTTTCTAATGTATTTATAATGTACCATGTGATTTTTTTTGTGCTTTGTATGTCCCTCCCCCATAGTATAACCCCTGTTTTCACTATATTTGATGTTGGCTCCAGTCTTATTTGTCTTGCTTCCAGGACCAGTTTCAGAACACTAGCGCTCATCAACTGGTCTATAAACACTTGCCTTTTAGTTTCTCTGATTTTCTGGACCATTAAAGTTACAACTGCTAGCTTCTTAAAAAGTTCCACTATGGCTGGGAAGGTGGGTTAGTGGTAGAGTGCTTGCCTTGCATGCATGAGGCTCTGGGTTCGATTCCTCAGCACCACATATGCAGAAAAAAGCTGGAGGTGGTGCTATGGCTCAAGTGGTAGAGTGCTAGCCTTGAGCTAAATTGCTGAGGATCAGTGCCCAAGCCCAGAGTTCAGGCCCCATGACTGACAAAAAAAAAAAAAAAGAGTTCTGTCATAGCAGAACTCTAAGGAACTAAGTTAATCATATCTCACAAAAAAGTTCCACTAATGGAATGTAATTGGTATTAATTTAGTTGTATAGTTATGTAAACTATTCTATTCCTGTTGACATCCCTTCAGACTTATTGTTAGAGTCAAATCTATCTTTATAAAATATACTAATATGTTATTTTTCTTTTATTGAATCTATTGACATATTGTACTGTAATAGCAATAATGGCTTGAGTTACTAGCTTCTAGCATCTTCGTATGAAGCAAGATAGTAGTTCCATATCATAATAGTTATTAACCATCACCTCTTGATGGTTTAAAAGTAACTTTCCTTAAAAGATGTTTGATGAAGCAAAAAAATAATCCATTAAAAAATTTCAACTCACAACGTCTTGCATTTTATATATGCTATGTCATGAAAAGAGAAGCAGAAACAGAAAGTACTTGTGCTGCATTGTCAAACATGATAGTTTCCTGGGAAATAATGACTTGTGCAGATTTTGGATCATGAGTTGAACTAGTTGCAGTTTTCATGGAAATCAGTTCATTTTTCCATGGGAAAATGACTGACAAACTTTATTCACAGTTGGATATTTATCAGACATTTTCAAGAAAATAAGTGGAATGAGCTGTTGATTATAAGAAACACAACTGGCAGCTCTTCCTGATGATAAAGATTTGCTCTTTCAAATGCAAATTTGAATTTGGAGCACATTTTAATCTGACAAAGTGACCTTAACTGTTGCCTAATGCTTCAAAACTTTTTAGAGAAGATTGACATTAAAATATACCAGTCTGATTATTTTGTATAATGAAACATTCCATTTGGAAGATACCTGTAAGTTACTATGACAATTCCCAAATAATCTTTGCACATTACTACCAAAACATACATGAGTAAAAGGTTGACTGTAGATAGGCTAATAGATTTTAATGTAACAAATACTTCCACATACTCGGCTATTCTATATACTTTCTTTGCTATTTTCCTCTATCTACCTCAGTACCTTTAGTATTATGTTGTATGTCTTGTAAAGTCTTCACATCCATAATTATAAATTAATGAAATTACATTTTAAACACTTGTGGAAATTGTGGTCCTTATTACTCTATTTTAATCCAATGTTTTGAATATTATTTATGTTTATAAGTTCATGGCTTAAGAATCAAGGTAGGAACAGCTTGGAAAGATCATTGTAAAAATAAGTATATTATTACCATGTGAACTTTGTTTTTCGTTTTGTGTTTGACAGCACTGGGGTGTGAATACAGAGTCTTGGACTTGCGAGGAAGGGAGTTTACCTATGGGTCACATTTCCAGCCTGTTAGGTTTTTTTCTCCTGAAATAACGATGTTTATTTCCATAGTTAGAAGAAGGCAAATAAATTCTGAAGTTCATTATTTCATATAACTTATAAATGATCTCCATAACTACGAGAGTTACTGATTCCTTGCCTAAATGCTGTGGAAAGCTTCTGCAGCTTTCTGTTTCCTTCCCTTTCCTTCAGATACCCCTTCTGCATTCTTCAGAAAAGGCTGGATCTAAATAGTAAGATTGAGACATTCTTTCAATTCAGAATATCTTTCCTGTATTTTACTACCATAAGGATTCCAATGTCCTTGCAACATTTTGTAAAATCTTGATCTTGTTCAGAGCATCTCTCCCTTTCTGGCCTTTTCTCTCCTTATTTTAGGGATTAGAACATCTTTTCATCATCTAGGCAGAGAGAGGAGCCCTTTTGCCCAGTATTAGTTTTTAAGTGCTTGCCATATGTCATGTGAATTATTTTCTTTGGCTCAAAGAGATATCAATAAAATCTGATATCACATCATTACTCAAGCATGAGACAGAATTAAAAATTAATTGGATTTGTAATTATATAGTTTTTAACTTTCTACTTCAATAAAGGAGTATAGTTTATATGTCTGAATACTGCATTATTTATTTTTTATGGGTAAACAGATTTTTCTTTGAAAACGCTTCTTACCATTTTATTATAATACTAATTTATTACTACTTTACCATTTCTCTGAAGAGTTGACAAAATTTCTGATTCAAAGAGGAAGCAGTAGTAAGTGCTGTTGTGACTAAATAGCTAAATAAGGGTGGTCTTGAAGACTGTTATGGATGCTATGCTCATTCACATGCTGGCTAAGTGTTTGTACCATGATTTTAAAGCCCACTGAATGAATGCATTAATATTAGAAGACCTTATCAATATGTATTCTCTCTGTCTTAACTGTCTTCTCTACTAGTGATTATTTTCTATAATTCAGTATTTATCAGATTGTTCTCCTCTGATAAGTATTATTGGATATCATTCCTCACTCAGGGTCAGATTATCTGACCAGAGAATGAGAAAAGGACAAAGCTGAATTAAAAAATATTTATATGAAGCTGGGCTCTGATGATTCATACTCCTAATTCTAGATACTCAGGAGGTTGAGAACTGGAAGATCATAGTTGAAAGCTAGCCTGGGCAGAAAAGTCTTCAAGACTCCATCTCCAATTAACTGGCAAAATGTCAAATGGGAAGCACAGTTCAAGGGGTGGAGTACCAAGAAAGCTGAGCAGGATCTGGAGACCATGAGTCCAAGCCATGGTACAGAAATGAGAAAGAATAATGGATCCAGTGTATCCATCACCCAGCTTCAGTAATTTCAGCCTTTTCCATAGACTCGTTTCATCTTTTTTGGGGTGAATTATTAAAACAAAAACAAAAAAAACACAGCCAAAAACCCAAAACAAAAACATGAAGAAATTATGTTCTGATACATCGTAGTCTTGGTCTTTGAGTTGGTGAAAATTTAAGAGTGTAAGGAACTGTTACACATTCCTGAATCTATTTATTCCATATCTTACTGAAAAGGCATTGGTTGAATACTTACAATATTGAGATGGATAGTTTATCTCATTCAAAATTTTGATTCTCATTAAAACTGAGTTAAGAAAATACAGTAAATCTACTGTCATTTAGTATGTGTGAGTAGACACTTCTGTTTTTTAAGGTTTTTTCTTTTCTGATGATACTGAGGTCTGAATTCAGGTCTTATGCTTGTTAGGCAAATATTTTCCCACTTGAGC
Source organism: Dipodomys ordii (assembly GCF_000151885.1). Lineage (NCBI taxonomy): Eukaryota > Metazoa > Chordata > Mammalia > Rodentia > Heteromyidae > Dipodomys > Dipodomys ordii. The sequence goes on along the minus strand of NW_012267244.1, from coordinate 1,267,871 downwards.
CATGCCTGCAATCCTTTTAGTTTCTTTTTCATTTGGACTTCAATTCTCCCCCTCCACCTCTCTAAGTGGCTGAGACTTGAGGAGTATACTGTCACATCCATGCATACATATGTGTATTAAGTGATTCCATTGTTTTTCTAGTACCACAGTTTGAACTCAGGGTCTCTCACTTGGCTTGACTTGCTTGCTTGCTTGCCAGCCTGTTCCTTTACCATTGAATCATACCTCTAGCCCAGATTTTTGCTGCATATTTTGAAAATGAGGTTCTCTTAGACTTTTCTTCTGGGCTGGCTTTTCCCTATGATCCAAGGCATGAGGCCCTGGGTTCAATTCCTCAGTACCACATAAACAGAAAAAGCAGGAAGTGGTACTTTGGCTCAAGTGGTAGAGCGCTAGTCTTGAGCTGAATTGCTGAGGAACAGCACCCAGGTCCAGAGTTCAGGCCCCACGATCAACCCCCCCCCAAAAAAAATGCTATGTAGATCATGGCTGAGCTAGAGTTTGGTGCAGTCCTCCTGCCTTTCCCTCCTGAGTATTGGCATTGTAAGAGTGTTATGACATGCCCAGCCAAGAATTTTTTCATGCTTCTTCTTGGTACTTCATATCATCTCCCTAATGGTTTCCCTAACACACTGTATTATTTCTTATATCTATCCCTAGAAGGTTCCTTGATGTCATGTCTCATCTACTCTGTTTGTACATTAAGTCACAAGTGTGTCTTTCTATTCAGATTTACAATTATCCAAAGAAAGGAATGTCCATGTTTTTGGTTTAAAAAAGTCTTTTGGCCAGTGCTGGTGGCTCACACCTGTAATCCTAGTTATTCAGGAGGCTGAGATCTAAGGATCACGGTTCAAAGCTAGATCGGGAAGAAAAATCCCCGTGAGACTCTTATCTCCAATTAACCGCTTAAAAAACATGTAAGTGGAACTGTGACTCATAGTGGTAGAGCTGCTAACCTTGAGCACAAAGAGGCTCAGGAGCAGTGCCCCCAGGCCTTGTTCAAGCCCCACAGCTGACCAAAAAAAAAAGTCTTTTGTAGCTTTGGCTCTAGCACCATGGCTGGCACCCAGAAAGTTATCAATGAATTAGCTAACTTGATGGTTAAGATATTATGGTCAATTTTTGCTTTAGGATTCCTACAAAGAATAAGAAGAAAAGAAATGATTGCAAGTGTATTTTAACAGACAAAACTTTATCATATGGACCTCTGAGGGAGGTAGAAAGTTAAAGAATTAAGTTTTTAAAGAGTAGACTAAGTTTATTGCTAGTTTCTGTAAATAGAGACTTAAGTGGTTTGTGCTCAAATGCAGACTGTAGAAGAGGGAGCCACAGTTTCTTGTGTGGTAGAGCGGACCAGGGGAGCGCTGGGCTCTGTGCATGTATTCTACACCATCTCCCAGATCCAGTCTGGGGGCAGTGATTACCTCGTGGATGATTTCACCAATGCCAGTGGAAACATCACATTTCTTCCTTGGCAGAGATCTGAGGTAAGCCTAGCCCTGCCTCTCTTCATGCCTCTTGGGAATATTTTCCTGATGTGTTTGTTCTGTCACTTCTTTGTGGCTTATACACGCTAAACACACACACATACACACACACACACACACGGGCACACATATACACACATGTATGCATACCATGATAGAGAGAAAAATTAAGAGTTTCAACATGTTACAATTTTATTAATTCTTTAATTCCAGTATAATAAAAGTGGTATAACTTCAGAGTACACTATTCTGTTGTTATTGCACATATAGGGAAGTTCTTTACTTATTTTCTTTCTTTCTTTTTTGAGATAGGGTCTCATGAGGCCATGCCTGGCTTTTAGGAGGCATATGCTGGTAGCTCACACCCATAATTCTACCTACTCTAGGAGTTGAGATCTAAGGATTGAGGTTCAAAGCAGAAAAGATCTTGAGACTTACCAGCAGAATGTCAGCGTCCTCACTGGGTGCTAGGGGAAAATAAAAAAAACTCCCTCCAGATGCTGTTCTGAGGGCACTGGTTTTATTTCTGAGCTCTGCCTTTCAGATGGAATTTCTTCCCAAAGCTCTCCGTCTTAATACTAGGGCTTTGGGGGTCAGGTACACTATCAGAGGGACTGGAGGAGAGCAGAGCCCCTGACATTCAGATCAAATCACCCTGTAATTAAGGAATTAATTTATTTCCTCAGATTTTTTTTCTTTGAATGTATTGACATATACAAATATATGTGGTTTAATATGTAAGTTTGTACTGGTGACACAGATCAAGATGTTTTGTTAAATGACATATACTGCTTCGTTAAATGATACCTCCCTTGCACAACTACTAATTATAGGAAAAATAAATCAAATAAATACATTGTAGATGTTTTATTTACCCTGATAATTACACAGGCCTCATTGCTTAGTGCCTCTGATCTTTTATCTTCATAGGTCCTAAACTTACATGTTCTCGATGATGACATTCCTGAGCTGAATGAATATTTCCAGGTAACCCTGGTGTCGGCTGTTCCTGGAGATGGGAAACTGGGCTCAACTCCCACCAGTGGGGCAAGCATAGATCCTGAAAAGGAAACCACAGATATCACCATCAAAGCCAGCGATCATCCGTATGGTAATATACCCTTTGCAGCAATAGATTCCTTTGCCCCGTATTTGGGGACATTTTGCAAGCAATTGAATGAACTCCCCAAGATCCTCTACCTTTAAGCCTTTAACATCTAAGCTGCTAATTTGAACAACATTGTTTATCAGGAAAAAATCAAGAGCAATTTCTGAATTTAAGTATTTTGCAATGTGTTTGCAGGATTATTCAAAATGAAAATAAAAGTTCTTTTATTTGTGGCTATCAAAATTCCTCTAAACACATCCCTGATGGTGGCATTTGAACATATAAGTAATTGAAAATTTTCATAGTTTATATATTTTTTTAGGATTCAAGTGACATTATCTCTGTGCATTTATTAGGATTAGTTGTAATTAATCATAGTTATAAAGTATAATGAACAATATATTACTAAAATTACTTTATTACTTTTATGCTGAAATGTGTTCATTTTCTTCATTGTGAAATTATAGATACCTAGTCCACTAAATTGAGACTTTGTTTTATACTAACAAGTAATATTTCTTGTGTGTGAACAGAGCAAGAACATTGGTGTAAACTTCTTGGTAGAGAAGGTGTGAGCTTATTTTTTTTCAGAATTGTTGCAAATTCTTTAAGGTGCAATTAATCCTGTTCTACTATCAATTCAAGAAATTCAGATGAATCAAATATGAATACATGATACATGCACATATACATGTATTTTTGACTCAGGGTCTCACTTTGTAGCCCAGGATGGTTCCACTTTCATATTCCTCTCACCTGGGCCTCCTGAGTGCTGTGATTATAGATGTGTACCACTGTGTTGACTGTGGAAGCACATATTTTAAAATGCCATAAGTATTCCTTTTACTAATGCTAATGTAGAATCAAAATGCTTCTGAGCATGTTATGCTCTTCATGTGACAAGTTTTTTTTTTTTTTTAACTTTTTCCATCATGAAGGCTTGTAAGCAGATTCCATGTCAAAAGTCTGTAGAAAGAGACTTTTCTACATAAAAGCCTTCAGGATGTTAGCCTGTCAATGAAAATGACTGAACAGATTGCTTTAGGAGAGGAAGAAAGTATTCCAGAGATAAGAGAAGGGAGTTCTGTCTGCCTTGTTTCCTCCAGGTCTGCTGCAGTTCTCCACAGGGCTGCCTCCTCAGCCTGAGGATGCGATGAGCCGGCCTGCAAGCAGCATGCCCCAACTTACTGTTCAAGAAGAGGATGGAGCAGTCAGGCTGCTGGTGGTCCGGACCCTAGGACTCCTGGGGAGGGTGACTGCTGAGTACAGGACCCTGTCTTTGACGGCATTCAGTCCTCAGGATTACCAGGTATGCCCCTAAGCCTTTGTAGCTGCATTTGCATTTTGGAAATGGACACAATCCTTCCCTTGGAAGCCTGGAAGGGACTTGAGCTTACCAGGAAAATAAGCACTGATGCTTACTTGCCTTTTAAATACATATGAATTAGTGTACTTGATTGGATTGAAATTTGACCATCTCTGCCTCCTGAGTAGCAGGGATTTAGGATTAGAGCCATGTTCCACCATGCCCAGCCTTTTTAAAAAAAAATTGTTAGTTTTTTTTGTTTCTCACCTTCATAAAAATACTAAAAAGTACATTAATGCATACACATTTTCCTCCTAAACCCAGCAGTCTTGTTTAATAGAATTCTATTAATTTTAACTGTAGTACAGTTTTTTTTTTTGGATTTGTTCTTTCTTGGCTGCTTTCTTAGGAGAGTGAACTTTTGTTTTTTTACCTTTGACATTTATTTTCTCTCTTGGTTGATATTTAACGTATTCCATAATATATTGCTTCTTGGTTTGATGTGTTTCTTAGGACAATCCTTTAGTCCTCCTGTTAGTGGTCTTCGATTTTTAAATAGCCTGAATAGCTCCAACCTTCAGTTGTTTTATAATTTTCTTTACTTAATAAATAAAACAAGGCTAAACAAAATAAAACAACCCTATGCCCCTATCCTTCATGCCCATTAGAAAGTTGATTTACTTGGAGGAGTCTCTGAGGATTTTTCAGGGTGCTTCGATGTGCTGGCTGTTAGCTGCTTCCAGTTTGAACAATTTCCTTTGCTTCTTATGATGTCTCCTATGGCGATATCTGCTTCAGTGCAAAGGCAGACATGATTCCTTAGGTTATGGATGGAAATGTAGATGCATAAGTTAGGAGAGAAGGCTCCAGGAGAGATTGCTAAGCTGAACTGTGGAAAATTCATTAGATGATTCATTGGAAAGACAAGGAAAGAGTTCTGTGTTGAGCAACACCTGTGGTGATGATATGTTCATCTAGGCTGGTGACATTTGTGGAAAAAAGTAGATGGATTCAAATGTAGTTCAGAATAAAAGTGGTAGGATTTGAAGGGCTTTTTGTGTGAAAGACAAAGCACTAAAGGGCATCAATTGTGATCTCCAGCTTCTGGGATGAAGCATGAACAAATAACAGTATCTACATTTAGTACTGTTAAAGAACAGGATAAAGCAGAGTTTCCTTTTTAAACTCAGGTCTTACACTAGAGGGATGTGCTCTACCAATTGAGATAAGTCTCTACCCTCTTTGCTCTTTTCTTAGTATTAACAATTTTAACTTTTATTATAAGGTGATGTACGGAGTGCTTTCAGTTACATAAGTCAGGTAATGAGTACATTTCTCGTTTTGGATAATGCCATTCCTTCCTTTGCTTTCCTCCAATTTCCCCCTCCTATCCCACATAGGTCATTTTCCACATAGTGTATACTTAGAAGCATGATTGCACTTGTTCACCTTTTCTTCTTTCTGTCACCCCCCCTTTTACAATTCCAGAAGAAATATGTATATACATTTTTCTAATTTGGGGAAAGGAAGGGAAATAACAAAACGCTGAAATAAAGATACAGGTTGGCCCATTGTACAAATGAGATGTGCAAGACACTATGTTGAAAATGAACTTTACAACTTGGTGGGGGGGAGGAGGAATTGGGAAAGTGGGGAGGGTAGGAATGGTAGGGGAAAAGCAAACGAGGAGGTAACAATGATTGATAGAAAATGTACTCATTACCTTACTCATAAAACTGTAACCCCTCTGTATAGTATTTTTACAATAAAAAACACAAAGCAAAAACAAACACTGTCACCACCACCACCACCACCACCACCATCACCACTACCACCAATAAAACTGTTCCATTTCCTGGAGTTCATTCCATTGAAATGTATTTAGCTTTGTATTTTATGTATGTTCTTCTGTTTCAGTATTTATATCAATTCCATACTAGCAAATAGCAACTCCCTCATTTTGCAGTTTTCTAAAGAGAATAGTTATAACCTAACAGAGAAATCTTACATTTCCATTTCAGAGTGTAGATGGCACACTGGAATTTCAACCAGGAGAAAGATATAAGTACATTTTTGTCAACATCACTGATAATTCTGTCCCTGAATTGGAAAAATCTTTTAAAGTTGAGTTGTTAAATTTGGAGGGAGGAGGTAAGACTGATAATTCAAATATTTGCTTGTCCATCCACTATGGGTTAACTATAAATTAATGGTAAATTCTGTTTCAAAGATTCTTTTTAAGTGTTCTTACAGTTTTTATGTGTAATGTTTTTAGAGAGAATAGCCAGAAAGTCATAATCATTTAAGATTTATGACAGACAGTTCTGATTATTTTCTTTATAAAAAGAAAATTCATATCTCTCTACATAAATGTTGAATATTAGTTTCATTATGGCCAATTCATAATTTCATGTGGCTTGTTTAATTCTCAATTGTATATGTGGTTTATATTGATTCCACCTATTGATCATTTATTTCCCTTTTTATTACTCATTCATCTATCCTAAAGTAGATACAGTTTTAGAGCCCTGCACCAGTGACTCACGTCTTTAATCCTAGCTACTCAGGAGGCTGATATCTGAGGATCATGGTTCAAAGCCAGCCCAGGCAGGAAAGTCCATGAGACTCTTATCCCCAATAAACCACTCGAAAACCAGAAGTGGCACTGTGACTCAAGTGGTAGAGCACTAGCCTAGAGCTGAAGAGCTGAGGGACAGTGTTCAGGCCCAGAGTTTAAGCCCCACGATCAACAGAAAAAAAATAGATACAGTTTTAGAGTGAAGTGGAACAATTTTACTAAATCACTAAATTATAGTTGTCATTCACCCGAGTTGTCACTTTAGGGGTACACACTACTTACCCCTAAAGCCATCTTTCCTCCCTTTGTGAATTCTTATAATTGCTCTATTAAACTCTCTCCAGGTGAAAACTTGTCCTTTTTGGTAATCTATATAACATGATTACCAATAAAATCTTATTCTCAAATCTGATATCAAAGCATTGATTATCAAAGGTCTTTGGAGTTACAACTCATATGGCAAAACTTTTCCATTAAAATGAGATTAGACACTCAGGTGCTGGTGGCTCATGTCTGTAATCCTAGTTACTTAGGAGGCTGAGATCTGAGGAATGTGTTTCAAAGCAAACCAAGGCAGGAAAGACCATAAAACTCTTATCTCCAATCAACCACCAAGAAAACCAGAAGTGGCACTGTGGTTGAAAGTGGTAGAAAACTAACCCTGAGTGAAAGAGTCCGGGAACAGTTTCCAGGAGTTCAAGCCCTTGACTGACCTAAGCAAATTAATTAAATAAAATTAAAATTAAAAGTAAATAATGCAGTTAGACTATCTTGTTCAGGTGACCTATTTACATTTCTTTGAAGAAATATGGATGTTTCATTGTCAATTGGTACTGGGATGTTATAGAATGGTTATGGTATGCACTGAATTATCTTTGTAAAATAAGAAAATAAGAATTAGTATGGTTTTTTATTATGTAAGTCCCTTCTATTACAAAAACTGGCAATATTATCTCATTATTACTAATGTCTACACTATTGTCATAAAGAGATTCATGGTAAAAAATTCATCTAAAGAGAGATATTGAGTAAGGCAGAATATATTAAAACTGTCTTTTTGTAGAAAGTGAGACTTTAGGATACATATGTACAATTTCTCTCTGATATCAAAGTCCAGGTGAAGACAAATGAGAGGGAGGTTGTGCTTGGAGTCATTAGAGGGATTAAACATACTGTGCAACAGCTTGTCAAATGCAAAAGATAGGGAAATGTACTAGATGATTTGTGTAGCAGATAGCATGTAGAAACAATGTTTATCCTCCAGGATCAAGTCTTTATATCTCCAATTCAGAGTCAAACTGCTGACAAGGTTATTATATTTGAAAGTTTCCCTTTGTGTTACAGTTAAAAATATTTATGTACTAAAAATTGATAGCGACTATTATTTGCTCTCATTCAATAACAGGCTTTTTTTGTAGGGCTAGGGCTGAAACTTAGGGCTTCTTTTTTTTTTTTTGGTCAGTTGTGGGGCTTGAACTCTGGGTCTGGGCGCTGTCCCTCAGCTCTTCAGCCCAAGGTTAGTGCTCTTCCACTTGAGCCACAGTGCCATTTCTGGTTTTTTGGTGGTTTATTGGAGATAAGAGTCTCATGGACTTTCCTGCCTGGGCTGGCTTTGAATTGTGATCCTCAGATCTCAGCCTCCTGAGTAGGTAGGATTACAGGCGTGAGCCACCGGCACCCAGTGAATTTAGGGTATCTTATATGCTTAGGCAAACATGTATTCACTAGCTTCATCTTGGCCCTGAACCAAATATTTCTAAGTTGTTTTTTAATTTGGTCATGGGCTTGAACTCAAGGCCTGAGGGCTGTTCCTAAGCTCTTCTTTATAAAGGCTAGCACTCTCTACCACTTTGAGCCATAGCTCCACTTCCAATTTTCTGGTGGGAAATTTGAGATAAGTCTCTGGATTTTCCTGCCCAGGCTGTCTGACTTTAAACTGTGGTCTCAAATCTCAGCCTACTGAGTAGCCAGGATTACAGGTATGAGCCACCAATGTCTGGCTCTTATGGTGTTTCTTGTAATCATGATACTTATGATTTTATGTAGAAACATTTCCTCACATTTCTAGATTGCGAGTTGTTTTATACTAGTTGGAAATGAATTCTCATGTGAACTCTTGCTGTCTGTAAGCAGTAATGTCAGAGCATTATTATTTTTTTTTGTCAGTGAGTCGAGATAGAAAGAAATAGCATCTTGACCATGACTCTCAGTTCTCTACTCATGCCTAGTATGTGAAATAGCTTGCAGATATAAATTCTTTTGATCATCAAGGGAGAATTCTTTCTTCCACACGGTGTCTAATGCTGATTCTATATAACATAGCCATAACATTAATAATAGATGTTTATGCCAGCCAAAATATCTATGACATTGACTTCACACACCTGTCTCATGGCTTCTAGATAGTATGGGAACAAAGCTATACATTGGATTCCTACAGGAAATTCATTTTGCCTCTTCAGACTTCAAGTCCTGGATGCCACACTTGTGGCATGAAAAACTTTTTGTGTTTGGTACATTCCAGTCACGATGAGGAGAAAGACAGAAGTTTTGGCAGAGTAGACCTTACACTGGTCTGTCAATAACACAGCACATCTGTTTGTATTTGGCTCTGCTTTTCCATTCTATCATCACTGCTCTTCCTGCCTTCTTTGTAACCATTTGGCAAAATTAGGGTTAGAGTATGTGATTTATCAGACATATAACTATGTTGTATTTATCATAGTTCTTATACCTTGTCATGGCATACTACATTTTATAATATTATTTACTTGCCATCATTTTATTTTATATTTACAACATTTCTATGTAAGGTAGCATGTTTTGTAGGTGAGGAAAGTAAAATGCTAAGAAGTTAAGTGTTTTCTGGAAGGTTTTGGAACCATAGCTGAAGTAGAATTTTATTACTCCTTTCCCTAGGACTCTTCCCACAATGTCAGTGAAAAGAAGAAGGAGATTGAGTTTGAGAATGTAGTGGGGTGGGGGCTGGTGTGTGGTGTGGGACAATGTTAGATTATCTTAATACTGAATTGGTTGTGATTGATAAGCTTACTGTCACAGACATAAGCATATGATTATCTATGCACAAGCATTTTTAAAGGGTCACACGGTTAGAAAACAATTTATGTTGTTATAAACAGGTGAGGATTTAAAGAAAAATATTTGAATTACTGGCAATTAAAATGCCAATTATAATATATATGCAGTATTTCTTGAAACTTGAAATTTTGGTACTTTGACGTGATTGGTGTTACAGGCACATCCTTTAAAACGATCTCCTCTATGCAAGGCTGCCTACCATGGGGTGAATGTCCCTGCATTTTCAATTTGCATCATGCATTTTAAGAACTCTTCATTTTCTCATTGTGTCAATGTGTGTCGTGTGGGTTGTGTCTCTGTGTGTCTCCTTGTGAAGTGCCTGAGCTCTTTAGGGTTGATGGCAGTGGTAGTGGAGATGGGGACCTGGAATTCTTCATTCCGCCTATTCACAGACGTGGTAAGCAGCTGTTGCAAGATTCGTTAACAGTGAATGTTTTTATTCTACCTTCTCTTTGCAAGAAAGACAATACTAATCTGTGCTAGGTATAGATCCTTTATATATTTTATTTCATTAATTATGACAGAATCTTTATTTACTCTAGGCTGTCATTAACCCAGGTAGAAAGTGATGCAATTCCATCTCTCCCTGACAGTGATACCCAGGTTCTCTTCCCTGTCTACCCTAGGGTCACTTCCCAATTATGACTGGATAGAATTTTTTTAATTCAATTTACCAAAAAATTGTTGAAAACACGGTGCATAGCTTTAAATCCTAAAAGGAGATGGATTGAAGCTTTTGTATCGTCCTGTGAAATCCATCACACTTATTTACTGTACAGCAAAGATTGGAAGCCTTTATTATAAGATTTAATCAAAACAAATGTGAAATTTGGAAGGAAACATATGGACAGAGTAATTTTCCATTAGTGGCGGAATATTGAAAAGAAGGTGCCTTTTGAAGCAGTTTATATACCAACATGATTCAGCTTTTAACTTCAACTCTATATGAATTTCTATATTGAAATGCTTTCATCTATCTATCTATCATCTAATCAATCAATCAATCTATCTATCTATCTATCTATCTATCTATCATCTATCTACCTATCTATGTCTCTGTGGTGCTGGGGTTTGAACTCAAGTGTTCTTTTACCCCTAAGATACACCTATGGCTTTTTTCTGTGTTGATTATTTTTTAGATAAAGTCTCTGCCACAATTCACCTGTTACAGTTCCCACTCTAGTTAATCTAAAAGATCCACATCAACACATGCATCATTCCATTGAGAGGGAGGGTGGTGGGCTTTTTTAATTCCTGGGATGGCATCAAAGTAGCATCCTCTCAATCTCAGTGGCACAAGCCACTGACCTCAGGTTTCAGATATTATTTTTACATATGAAGAGAACGTTTGGAGTGCTCATTTCTTGAAGGAGAGCACTTTCTAATCTTCTAACATCCCTTTACCCAATGTTAGGTTTTACATTCATTGTTAGAACTTCCACTTCCCCCTTTCCTTGATCTTAACTTCAACAGAGCCTCATGGAACCTCTGTTAGTTACTTTAGTGCTTTTAATATTGCTCACAGTTTACTGATATCTGAAGACATCAATACAATATAAAAGAAACATTCTTCCTGGGGAAAAAATCAATTGCTTCTTTGAATTTTAACATGTTTTAGCTATAGAATTGGACTATCTGGCTGGGATTAGGAAAGATAAATGCAATGGAATAAATAGAATTAAAGTTAATATTCTTTGGAAACTAAGAATCTGTTCAGTGAGACTGACTACAATCAGAGGTAGAGAAATCACTGTTTCCTAAAGATGTGCTTGTTTGAGGTCAGCAAAGGTCGTGGGAGATGCTCCTCGTAGGCTCCATGTGGAAGAGAATTCTCTTTCACAGAGAATGAAAATGAAAAGCAGGTTTTCCTAATTCATCCCTGAGCACTCATTCAGCACTTGTGTATCCCACTGGTGCCAAATCAGTGAAAAGCATGTGAAAGTATGAACCTATGCAGCCACTATAATTGTCTGCCTTTCTTTCTCAAACAAATTAGAATGTACTCAATGAATGGAATGACTCTTTTCAAGAAGTTGTTCCTTGGATTTTCTTGTGGTTTGTAAAGTACTGATTCATTTTTTTCTTCCTTCTTTTCTTTTCTGTTTGTGGGAACTCGCTCATGCAGCCAGTCTAGGAGTGGCATCCCAGATTCTAGTGACAATTGCAGCCTCTGACCATGCTCATGGAGTGTTTCAGTTTAGTCCTGAGTCGCTCTCTGTCAATGGAACTGAACCAGAAGATGGGCACAGCACTGTTTTATTAACTGTGAGTATATTTCCCCCTTCGTTTCTTGTTTCTCCCTTCATTCCCTTGTTTCATTCCTTGATGGAGGGGGGTTTTATTTTTCTGTGTAAGGGAATAAAAATGAGCACAGACCTATAGTATAAATTGGCAATTTATTTTATGTTTGTGTTTAACTTTGCATATGGGTTTATTTTCCCATACATACTGTAAGTATTGATATCTATGCCTTAGTTCTGGTAGGCTGTAGTAATAACTGTCCCCAAATCTCTATCACTTAGTATAATAAAAATTTGTTTTGCATTTATGGAGTAAGAAGCTGGAGTAAGAGGCTATCATTCAACAGTTGTTCATATTTTCTTAAAAGATTGCAGGGAGGATATATGTGTTGATTACACACTGGTGTCCATATAGCTTCTTTCTGGGAACAATTTTCATAGTTAGTGCTTAGACTTCCATGGTCAAAACAAGTTTCATGATTATGCCTGAAGTTAATGGATGAAATGGAGTCTTATTCTGTCTTTTTCTCAGAAGGAAAGAAAATTATCAGTGAATAGCAATAGCAACAACAACTATTCCATAGTTGGTATGAGTGTATGTGCGTATGTATCTGTTTTGGTCCAGCAAAAATTAAGAAATATTCTATTGTTCAGGGACTCAGAGGAACTGAGAACTTGCCCAGCCTTCTCAGTTTTAGACAAACATTGCAGAAAAGTCAAGCAAAGACATCCTCTATATTCTGATGTCAGATTTTCAAAATATTGTCGTGGAATTAACTTTGTTTCTTTAAAAAGAATACTTAGGAGAGAGCAGAATTAAGAAAAAGGACACATTATATCAACTTTTTTTAAAAAGGTTATTGTCCCTGCTGGGTGCTAGGGCTCATACCTGTAATTCTAGCTGCTCTGGAGGCTGATATCTGAGCAACCTGATTTGAAGCCAGTCCACAGAAGACAACCTATGATAATGTATGACATTTTACCAGGAAAAAGCTTAAAGTAGAGGTGATAGAGTGCCCGCTTTGAGTGAAAAAGTTGTGAGAGCGTGTGGACCTAGTGCTGGCACCTACACACTCACGAAAATCATCATTGTCCCTAATTTTACTTTGAGTTAAAATCACATTTTAAGTTGAAATAAAAATTGTTCTTAGAAATAGAAATTCAGATTAATTTGGGATACTTTTAAAGCTTTTATTTCTTAATAAATTAGGAAAAACAGGAATTTTGATTATACTTTAAATATTTTTTGATGTGTTTGTTGTTTTGAATATAAAAATGTTTTAAAAATGAATGTCATCACTAAGTTTTCAGATAAATATTACTGTTCTATTCTTTACAATGATTCTTTACATTTTTCTTGTTATAAATATAAAAGCTTTCATGATTTATTCCTAAATTTAAAAAAATGCTAATAACCTTTGATTCCTGATACATATTAAAACTAGACATAATGTAGAGCTATAGTTTAGTTAGAAGCTAAATAGTTTGTGGTTTTATGGAACTATCACTTTTTAAATACTCTTCTTTTGTAAGAATGCCCAAGGGTTCTTCAGAAATGGGCAGTAGGTGGCCATTTTATACTGTTCAGAACTTACATAACAGAAGATATAAGTTATTGTATTGTTATTATTATTATATCATCATAAGGTTTTCAGTCAATTGTATTAGTTCCTCTTTTGAACCATGTTTGTAGGTTCAGAGGAGTCATGGAGCTCTATCGCAGGTGACTTTGCACTGGAACATAGACTCCGATCCTGATGGGGACCTTGCCCTCACCTATGGTAACACCACTTTTGAGATTGGAGAGATGAAGGCCCACATCACTGTGGAAATATTACCGGATGACATTCCAGAACTGGACAAAGCATTCTCTGTGTCAATCCTTCGTGTCTCTAGTGGGTCTTTGGGAGTTCTTACTAATGCCACATTAATAGTTTTGGCTAGTGATGATCCTTATGGAGTATTCATTTTTTCAGAGGAAAATAAACCTACTAAAATTGAAGAGGCAACTCAGAATATCACACTGTCAATAACTAGGTTGAAAGGCCTCATGGGAGAAGTCATCGTGTCATATGCAACTCTAGATGACATGGAAAGACCACCTTACTTTCCACCAAATTTAGCTAGAGCAACTCAAGGGAAAGACTATACATCAGCTTCTGGATTTGCTGTTTTCAAAGCTAATCAGTCAGAGGCAACAATAACTATTTCAATTTTGGATGATGAAGAACCAGAAAGATCAGAATCTGTGTTTATTGAACTACTCAATTGTACTTTATTGGAGAAAGTACAGAACCGTCCAAGTAAGTATTCTTTAGTGTTAGAATAAATCTAGAATGGAAAATCCTATAGAATAGCACTAATTTAAAAGCATTATGTCATAAAATTTTATCTGTAAGTCAACTGAAAGTGGAACAAATTTTTTCCTATGAAATTACTTTTTTTTAAATTGTGCTGAGGTTTGAGCCAAATATACTAAGCAGATGCTGTTGTGCCACTTGAGCCATACCCCTACCCATTTTTTTTTTGCTTTAGTTATTTTTTAGAGAAGGAACCTGTTTTTTTCCTGTGACAAACCTTGGACTGATATCTTGTTATTTAAGCCTATGAGTAGTTGATAGTAGTGTTTACTGTCAACACCCAACACCCAACTTGTTTATTTTTTTGTCGGTCATCGGGCTTGAACTCTGGGCCTGGGCCCTATCTCTCAGCTCTTCAGCTTAAGGCCAGCACTCTACCACTTGAGCCACAGTGCCACTTCTGCTTTTCTAGTGGTTAATTGGAGATAAGAATCTCATGGACTTTCCTGCCCAGGCTAGCTTAGAATAGTGGTCCTCAGATCTCAGCCTCCTGAGTAGCTAGGATTATAGGCGTGAGCCACTGACACCTGACTTCCAACTTGTTTATTGAGATGGAGTCTTTTTGCTTAAGCTGACTGAAACAGCAATGCTCTTGATTTCTGCTTACTGAACAGTGTGAAATACAGGTGTATATTATCATCCTTGAGTCTGGAAATTATGTTTTAAAAACCAGTTACATTCCCAGAGTGAATTTTGAGATGCTCCTATATAATTTAACTATAGCACTTACTATCCTTGTTCATGCTGTAAGTTCAAAACACTCTAGGATCAATTGGGGAAAGTCATGGGATAGTCCTAGGAGAACTTCTTACCTTGATCTACTTCTAGAGGATTCCCTTACTGTCAAAACCTGTTGTATTGGCATGAAGCATGTATGGGAGAGGGGCAAAGATGTGTGAAAATTGAGAAATTGTATGGACTTAGCAGCCTAAAAAGCCAGATTCCAAGCTCTCTACATGTTGATTCTGTTCTACCATGGATTAATAACTAAGTTTCACCTTACTGAAATACTGGGTGAAAAGCTTTATCTACAACTTAAACAATTGTTGTCCAAGGTTATAGAAGGAAATTTGTAGTTGCTGTCTTTAAATTTTGTGATTATAGTTAAACTTTAAAAAAACCCCACAAAATATCCCATATTTTTAAAGCAAGATTTAAAATCAGTAATAAGAGCAAACATTAAAATAAAACTCAATTATTTGTCCTAGTAGGAGTTATAAAACACAGATAGCTTTCAAGCACCTCACCATTTATTGAAACAGAAATACAATCAAGATTGAATATGACATACAACTGACTAGAACCTGATAACACACTCTATCGTAGAGTACCAAGTTATTGGACATAAGCTTTTAGAGACCCATTTTTCTTTCCCATAAGATAGCTATATTATGGGGATTAAATGAAGTATGTCTCCAACAAATCTGAGCAATTAGCATTAATAAAGTAGTATATACAGAATCTTTGTGCACTTCATAGAAGTACTTGACATGCATTATGTGTTTAATATTTTGTTGGAACCATGAAGCATACTTGAAGAACATCAGAAATAATTAACATGCATTATGTGTTTGATATATTGGTAGAACCATGAGAAATACTTGAGGAGCATTAGAATAGTTATGATGTAGGATAAAGAAAAACTTAGTGTTAATTTGTGAGACAGTGACTCAAATTTTAATTGGTATAGAGACTAGTAGTGTCTTTCCTACCTTGCTGAGAATGTAGCCATCAACATTCATGAATGAGAAGAAAAATGTAAGAAGACCAGGATCAGAACCTGTTGAAGGTATAGGGTTCAGGATGCCTGGCTATGGATGACAGATGGTATCCACCCAGTTGGTGAGGAGGTATATAGAGAGAGAATGAGGCACATTCTCATTGTACACCCTTGATGGTTTCTGACAGGTACTAATATAAGACCCCAGGCCATTCCTCAATTGCACAATTATGCATGGTAATATAAGTGTATAATTATAAAATATATATCAGCAGGTGAATTGGGAATGTGGTGATATGTATATGAATATTATTTAGCTATAAATTGAACAAAATATTGTGTCATTTGTGATAAAATATGTGCAAATGTAAAACATTATGTGAAGTGAAATGAATCAGGCACAGAAAGACAAATTCTGCATCTTCTTTCTAATATGTGGAAACTAAAAAAATGTTATTTCTAACTAGAGAAAAGTGACCACTAGAGGCTAAGTAAAGCAGAGAGGGTAGGGAGAGGAGACTGGACAACAGGTATCCAAGCGCAGCCAATCTAAGTGCAGTCAGAAGGAATCAGATTTAGTGTTCTATACCCTAGTAGGGCGACTGTAGTTTGTAGCTAGTCTTTGAGCTCTGGGAACCAAGTTACATTCCTACCCTGCTCTGTAACTTCAGTGCTGCTTTTCTGAAACTGGTAAACTAGTTGAATAGCATAGGTTCATCATTATATTTTGTGATACCATATAAACTGACTATCAATTATATTTGAACTACCATTTTTGAAATATTTGCCATACTAAAATGTTACTGTACAGGAGCCGTTCTAAAGATTTTTAATGAAAATTACTCCTATGATATAAACTTCCTATTTATGTTGTCTGTGTGTCTCCATTTTCGTAAGTCAGCTCTTAAAAATTAAATATGGAGAGCATGAGGATCCTGCTTAGCTAATGGAATCTTGCTGAAATTTCTTGATGTTTAGGCAGCTCATATAATTCTGATACCTTAGTTTTTCTTTTATCTTTCAGTTCAAGATTCTCCTCGTCTTGGTCCCAAAGCAGAAACGATAGCCCATGTAATTATCATTGCCAATGATGATGCGTTTGGAACCCTTCAGCTCTCAGCACCTCTTGTTCATGTGGCAGAAAATCACATTGGACCCATTGTCAACGTGACTAGAACAGGAGGAGCCTTTGCAGATGTTTCTGTGAAGTTCAAAGCTGTGCCAATAACTTCAATTGCTGGTACGAATAGTTGACAAGGGAGGAGTGAAATGTTGTAGAGGGACATGTGTCTTTGATCAGTAAACTCACTCAAAGATGTAATTCGAAAATCCTAGTAGAAAACAACAATACTCGTATCTTTTCAGATACAAATATAGAATTCATATATATATTGTGGTAGTAAATTTGTAGAATTTGTGACATCTGATGGTAAACAGCATATACATTAAAAGCTGTGATGACAAAACTATGCATGAAACAACGGAAAGAAAATTAAAGCTAGCATCAGCTTTTTCTGCACTTACTCTGTTTTTTAAACCTACTCCTGTGTGAGTGACAACTGAGGAATGTCATAAAATGATCAGCCCATTGAGTTCATGATGCTTTTGAAGAGCATTGTTGCTAGATTCCTTTATTTTGTGTGTTGCTTTATCTATGAAGATGGTGGATGAGTCAGTGGCTAGCAGTAATGTATAAGCAAAATGATCATATTGCCAAAAGTAAACTTTAGAAGGCTCCCTTCAGTAGTAGTCAAATTATCTCATTTAGAGCATGCTTTTTTTCAAAAATAAATTCAAGTAGAATGTTTTAGGCCCCATTCAGAGGAACCTGAACAAGAACAGATTGGATATCATGGCTGGTTTTTACTTAAATAAATTATCTGGATATAATTCTTTTTAAAAAGACAATAAACCAGACTCATCTTGTTCCTAAGTGGTATGTGTTCACATTTAGGGATGATTGATCCCCGGAATGCTCCACTGGCTTTAGATACCTCATATACTAACAGGTGGGGTGGAGGTCCATAGAAGCATTCCTTCTTTTCCTATCCACTGCCTGACCAGAAACAGCCCTGCTATCCTGAACAGCACTCCACAGCTTTGTAGGAAATTTTATCATGCTGCCTGCATCACTGATGCTTGGGTGCCATATCTGTAGAAAGGAAGTTAGAATTCTGTTCCTTTTTCTAAAAGTATTGTGCCTATATATATATATATATATATATATATATATATATTTAGGTAAGGAGCAATCTTATGGCAATGAAACTCTCCCTCTTTCTTTCTCTGTATGTTCATTTTTTTGAAAGTTCATTTTTATGAACTTGAGCACTCTTAGGAATCTTTTCCATTATCATATTATTTTATTAACCTCGTGTTTTCCTAGCTTGAGAAGTAAATATCTTGTTTATGATGAATAGAGTTAATACTCTCCAAAAATCTGCCCAAGTGTATCCATATGGTTTGATACTTAATAATGTTTATGAAATGCATATCATATTTCAGAATAATAATCCTTAACCTTTTCTCCTTGAAGGTGAAGATTATAGTATAGCTTCTTCAGATGTGGTCTTGTTAGAAGGGGAGACCAGTAAAGCTGTGCCAATTTATATCATTAATGACATCTACCCTGAGCTGGAAGAAACTTTTCTCGTGCAACTGCTAAATGAAACAACAGGAGGAGCCAAGCTAGGGGCTGTAACAGAAACAGTGATTATTATTGAGGCTTCTGATGACCCCTATGGACTGTTTGGTAATCAGACTAGTTTGTGTTTTTTATTTGTTTGTTGAAAGTCATACACAATGACCTTTTTAAAAAATTAGAAATTCAGAGTTGATTTGATGTGATGTTGATTTTAATGTGATGTTACTGATATATAAGACATGCTATGTAGAGTAACTGGCAGTGGTTATGGGTATTTAAAAAATAGAACAAATCATAAATATGAAAATCACAAACCACTGATTTTGAGCCAGATCTGGCTTCTAAATAGGTTTTGTGAATTTGGGGTAATTCTTTAAAAAATTTTTTTTCAGGCCTGGCTTTCTGAATAAATAGGAAAATATGTTAAAATTGAACTCTCTTTTCTTGTGTATTATCAGCTAAATATTGAACAACATTAAGAATCCTAAAGACAAAAGCTGGTCTTGTGATATTTATCACAAGGATCATTGGATTAATTTCACCCATGTCTGACATATACTTAAGCCTCCTGTGTTCATCTGAGTTTATGCCTGTGCTTTTATCACAGTGAAAACCAATTTGAGAATTTTAACAGGCTCTGCTGACCTGTGTACTGCCCAGTAGTCTGATTTCATGTGGCGTGGTCACTTAGATGCTCAATTAGTTCTGTATTGCTTCACTTTTACTTTGTATCTGAAGTCAATTCCTTTTTGTCTGCCCTTCAGAATTTCAGATTACTAAACTTATTGTAGAGGAATCTGAGTTTAACTCAGTGAAGGTAAACCTGCCAATAATTCGAAATTCTGGGACACTCGGCAATGTTACTGTTCAGTGGGTTGCCACCATTAATGGACAGCTTGCTACTGGCGACCTGCGAGTTGTCTCAGGTAATGTGACCTTTGCCCCTGGGGAAACCATTCAAACCTTGTTGTTAGAGGTCCTGGCTGACGACGTTCCGGAGATTGAAGAGGTGAGAGGACTGACTAGCATAGAATGACACTATAAATATGTGCCTTGTCTTATAATGACTAGAATAGATGACTTTCTGTGACAATTATTGCTGTAAGAATGCCCAAAGTATGCTAGCATGATGTCATCCTTGCAAATAAATAAGCAGGGATAGTCTAGAAATAGATTGTGAATATATACCAACTTACTTGCATAAGCTTTTTAATACAGTTGTATTTTTCAACATGGTTACATGATAAATTGTATTGCAGTTACAGTTAACTCTGCTATATTTGTTTCATATAAACTCCTACTCACATTTTCATATTGATTGTCCAAAATAGGAAATTGCATTCTGATATTTCTATACACGCAGATAATATACATTGATCACATTTTCCCTAACAGTAATTCATATAAGCTCTTAATTTGGATCCATACTCCACTTGTCTTAAGTATGAACCAATTTTAATTGAGTACAGTTTTTACTACTTAATTATTCCTTTTCAACCATTATTGAGAATTTACCATATGAAAAGCATACTAGATGTATTTTCCAGATATTTATTTTTTCAGGATAAAGAAATAATGTGGCATGGAAAAGTAGAGCTCCATTGGGATCCAATACTGACATATTGGCTGAAGACAGCTTTATTTTCTGAAGCCCAAGTATTATGAAAGCCTAGTTGTCAACTTAATTTCCTTGTAATGACACTTACTCTTTAATAGTGTCATCTTTTTATAGATGAGAAGTCCATAAAATTTCTTTTGAGTCCTAATTGTATCATTATTCTCTGCTAAAATAGTGATTCATGAATACATAAATTTTTGAGTAGTCTTATTTTCTTAGGTAGCTGTACAAAGGAGTTGCCATTCAACAAATCAGTTTATGAATACAGTGCATCACATATATTTCCTTATCTTTCTTTAAAAATTCAGATGTCAACATGATGCTTCTTTTCACTTTTGTCAGAGAATTTCTATTATCATAAAGTCTGAAATCAAACATAATAGATTAACTTTCCACTAAAATGCATATGCAATGTTTTTTTCTAAATAAAAAATTGTTTAGGCCATAAAAGTTAAGTTACTGTAATGATAAACATAAACAGATCTTAAAATGGTTACACATGATTATATAACTAAATATTACATGATTTGAATAGCCTATATTTGTTGTGTATTATCATGCTTTATTATTAGAAGTTGATGATAGCATATCATTATATATCTATTAATAAACATGGTATTAATGCATTGTTTACTCTATTTTGCTCTTGTATTTGTATAGATATGTTTTGATTTGTTTCCCCTGCATCAATCTTACTCTGATTTCAGAACTAGGATGCTGTTAAGAAGTTTTCACTGTATTTTTAGGTTATTCAAGTGCAGCTCACTGATGCCTCTGGTGGAGGTACTATTGGGTTGTATCGAGTGGCAAGCATTGTTATTCCTGCCAATGATAATCCATACGGTACAGTAGCCTTTGTTCAGTCGGTTTATCGTATTCAAGAGCCTCTGGAGAGAAGTTCCCATGCTAACGTAACTGTCAGGCGAAGGTATATGAGATTGCTGCTTGCACCCATGTGGTAATGGGTGGTGGTGGGAAAGGATTCATCTACAGTGAGATAATTGAGGTTTGATGAGTTTTCTATATTGTAACTTCTATGATAGGTTATTATGTCAATGGAAGCATATCTATTGATAGAAAGACCCCATAATATTCATTGTCTCAGTTGTTAGTGAAATAGGTAATAGATGATACACCACTGTGCTTTCAGTCTTAGAAATTTATTGACTTAATCTGTGGCCTATTAGAACAAAAACTTAAATAACTAACTTCCAACTGATTAAAACATATCTGGGGTAGATATGGGGTTTCTTTTCTTCCTGTATTTCCTTGGTGAGTTGGCACAGTGTCCCTTGAGGTCTCTCAGAAACAGAATACATAGATTTGAGAGATCTTTTGACAAGAAATGATGTTTTCTCAAAATGTATTCATGCTCTTATTATTAACTTCATTTCAGTGGACGCTAGTAGTAAAAATTAAAATTTGCAACTCTGCCTGGAAATTGTAAAGTGGATGCCAGTTGTGTGCCTTCTAAAGTATTTTCATAGCTTGATTAAAAATAAGAATTATTTCACTGAAAATTAGGATGATTTCCTTATGTGAGAAAATAAAATGTGAAAAGAGAAATGCTCAGGGAATATAACTGTGCTTGAATGAGTAAACAGTAGAAAGAGTGAGAACTACAGTCAGCATTGCTCTTCTCTGTGTGTAATCATATGCCACTCTTAACCTGTCTTTAATTGTCCTCCATCTTTTAGTGGTGGGCACTTTGGTCGGCTGTTGCTCTTCTACAGTACTTCTGATATTGATGTAGTGGCTCTTGCAGTTGAGGAAGGTCAAGATTTACTATCCTATTATGAGTCACCAACTCAAGGGGTGCCTGACCTGCTCTGGAGAACTTGGGTGAACATCTCAACCCTGGGGAAACCCCAGGATACCTGTGCAACTTTGTGCCTCAGAGAGCATGCTTGCTCAGCATTTTCATTTTCCAGTGCTTCTGAGGGTCCCCAGTGTTTTTGGATGACATCATGGGTCAGCCTAACTGTCAACAATTCAGACTTCTGGACCTACAAGAAAAACATGAGCAGGGTAGCATCTCTTTTCAGTGGTCAGGCGGTGGCTGGTACTGACTACGAGCCTATGACAAGGCAGTGGGCCGTCATGCTGGAGGGTGATGAATTTGCAAACCTCACAGTTTCTATTCTTCCTGATGATTTTCCAGAGATGGATGAGAGCTTCCTAATTTCTCTTCTTGAAGTTCACCTCATCAATACCACAGCCAGTTTTAAAAACCAGCCAACCATTGGACAGCCAAACACTTCTGCAGTTGTCATAGCCCTAAATGGCGATGCCTTCGGAGTGTTTGTTATCTACAGCATCAGCCCTAACACCTCAGAAGATGGCTTCTTTGTTGAAGTGCAGGAACAGCCACAAACCTCTGTGGAGTTTGTGATCCACAGAACCGGGGGCAGCTTAGGCCAGGTGACAGTTGAATGGCGTGTGGTTGGGGGAACAGCTACTGAAGGTTTAGATTTCATAGGTGCTGGAGACTTCCTAACTTTTGCTGAAGGTGAGTCATGGATCTAAATGGGTCTTACCTGGTAGAGATATTATAGCCAATGTTTATGTTAATGTCCATAAGAATTCCTACTGTGTATATTCTGTATTTCCCTCTGGTCCGGGGACTTGAACTCAGGTCACTGAACTTCTTTTGCTCAAGGCTAGTGTTCTACCACTTGAGCCACAGCTCCACTTTCAGCTTTTTTTTTGGTAGTTAATTGGAGAAAAAGTCTGACAGACTTTTCTGCCCAGTCTGGCTTTGAAATGCAATCCTCAGATCTTAGCCTCCTGAGTAGCTAGGATTACAAGTGTGAGCCACCAGGACTGTTATTTCATTTTTAATACATACACCTTTTTTGGCAACTTAAGTTTCAGTCATGATATATACACAGTATACTTTTGAAAACATGTTTGAGAATTACTTTAAAAAATGAGATGTACAAGACGCTATGTCGACAAACTTTACAAGGAGGTGGGAAGGAAGGTATGGTAGGGGAAAAACAAAGGAGGTAACAATGCTTGGTAAGAAATGTACTCATTACCTTGCTCATGGAACTATGATCCCTCTGTACAGTATTTTCACAATAAAAAACTTATTGAAAAAAAAGAAAATGAAAAAAATTAACTCAATTTTAAAAATATTTCTATAATGATTATTTACTGGTAAATGATTTGGAGAAGAGTGAGAGTGGTCAATGTTCTGCTTGATGGAAAGATATAGTCAGTAATTGGTGCCATTCCTTTCTGCTTCAAATGAAATAATGAAAATGTGTTAAAGAGAGAGATAATGGTTATGTTTTCAGTGGTCTTGATAACTGCAAAGAAAATTATCTTATAAAATAATAGCATTATAAAATTACTACTACCTCGCATCCCAGTGGTGCCTGCCTAACTCCTATAAATCTAGCTATTCAGGAGGTTGAGATCTGAGGATCTCAGGTCAAAGCCAGTGCAGGCAGAGAAGTAAATGAGACTCTTATCTCTAATTAACCACCAGAAAACCAGAGTGGCTCTGTGGTTCAAAGTGGTAAAGTGCTAGCCTTGAGCAAAAAGAGCTCAAGAACCATGCCTAGGAGATAAGAGTTTCATTAACTTTCTTGCCTGGACTGCCTTTGAACTATGATCCTCAGGTCTCCATCTCCAGAGTAGCTTGGATTACAGACTGAGACAGTGGTACCCAGCTATTTTTTTTGTAAGTTTTTTAAAAATACTATTGAGTGGATGAATTATTGTCACCTTACAAATGGGTTCCTACAGACAACTGCAAAGTTGATTGCTTGGTCCTTTTTGCTGCTCTTTGAATTCCTTTTCTTCCTCCTTTCTTTATGCTCTCACATCCTGGAACCTGGCACTTAGTGCTGTCTTATCTGGTTATGCACACATTCATCATTTATTTATTTTTATTTTTTTGTCTGTCGTGGGGCTTGAACTCTGGGCCTGAACGCTGTCCCTCAGCTGTTCAGCTCAAGGCTAGCAGTCTACCACTTGAGTCACTGTGCCACTTTTGGTTTTCTGAGTGGCTTATTGGAGATAAGAGTCTCAGGGATTTTCTTTCCCATATGTTGTCTTTGAACCGGGATCCTCAGATCTCAGACACCTGTGTAGCTAGGATTACAGGTATGAGCCATCCCTGCCCGGCTTTTGTCATTTCTAGTTCCCCATTTCACCACCATTCCCCGAATACTCTTACCCTTTCAGGCAGGTGTTGGATTGAAAAATGTGATTAAAATATGCATCACAAAGCCAAAATGAAATTGAGCTACCATTCTCTTTAAGGGAATTATTTCTAAACAATCTGCTTTCTACATTTTGCTCAGGTAGATCAATGTTCTTGACTAAAGACCAAAAATGTTAAACCATGTTTTTTTTTTAAAAAAATTTTTATTGTAAAACTACTGTAACAGAGGGGTTACAGTTACATGAGTAAGGCAATGAGTACATTTCCTATCAAGTATTGTTACCTCCTCCTTTGTTTTTCCCCTACCATTCCTCCCTCCCCCGCAAGTTGTAAAGTTTGTTTTCAACATAGTGTCTTGTACATCTCATTGTTACAACGGGTCAACCTGTATCCTTATTTCAGCATTTTGTTATTTCCTTTCCCCTCCCCAAATTAGAAAAATGTATATACAAGATGCAGGGCACCGGAATCAAATACAATGAAAAGAGAGAGGGGTTATACCATAGAAGAACATACAAGAGAAACAAAAAAAATCACATAGTACATTTTAAATATGTTAAAAACAATAGCAAGAAAGAAAAAAAAACACTTGTGTCCCTATCTTGGGTTCATTTCACTGAACATTATCTTATCTGGTCATATGTACATAGCTTTTGACCTTTTCTGCTTGTCTCAGACATATACTAGTTATTGCAAATAAGGGAAACCATGGGACCTATGTTTCTTTGGGCCTGGCTTACTTCACTTACCATGGTTTTTTTCTACATAATTATATTCTTGAACTTTTCCACAGTCTTGAACTTTTTCACAGTTCAAAATGTCTTTGTCTACAATCTTGCCCACATTGATGAAATTTTGCAGTGTATATCTATATCTATCGTGAATGTACACTATTTGCTTAAAGTGGTACTAAACTGTTATAATGGCTCAAATATTTTTACTTATAAAAACAAAATATTTTGTCCTTTTTCCTTTGTAGTCTCTTGATGATTTTGTTGCTTTAGCTTTTAATTCCATTATTATTATTATTATTTAATAGGTGAAACAAAAAGGACGGTAACTTTAACCATTTTAGATGATTCTGAGCCTGAAGATGAGGAAAGCATCATCGTTCGTTTGGTGCACACTGAAGGTGGAAGCAGGATTTTGCCCAGCTCTGACACAATTACAGTGAACATTCTGGCCAATGACAATGTGGCAGGCATTGTTAGCTTTCAGACAGCTTCCAGGTCTGTCATAGGGCATGAAGGTGGGTTCCTTTTATTGCTGAACACATTCCTTCCTTTTTCTGTCCATGTCATTGTTTTTCGAGCTGTTTAATTCTTCTGATTTGTTTCTTGTAATTATGTTGTTTAGCTGTGTGTTTTCATCCAGATAGAACTTGATTGGGAGAGGGCTGGCTATCGCACAAACTGCTTGATTAATCCTGTGCTCTAACTTGCCATCTCACTGCTGTGATTTTATTTTTAGTCAAACTAGAGTTCCTCAGCTTTCTTATCCATTAAATGACAGTATTTTTTCTTTCACAGGTTTCTTTGTGAGGAGTAAGCATGCAGCTAAATGTAAAATACTTAGCATAGTTCTTGACAAGTGTAGCATATGTTACTAGTGGTAGCAATAAAAAAGTAACAGATTACAATTGTATCTTTTTTTTCTTTTTATGAAAGGAGTACAAAGTTGGAAAATCTCATACATTGTCCATTTTTCTTTAAATCTAATACTGTCCTTGAAATCTTGAGTAATATCTTCATGCCATGCATAAGAATGACTTGCTCAAACATTGTAAAAAGCTGTGGAGATAAAAAACTATTTATAGATGGTTTCACCACACAGTTTGTATTTTTTTAAAAAATAGTTTTACCATAAAGATTTAAGAAATGTAAATAATTTGGCTCACATAATTGGATCTCTACTTACAGATGAGAAAACAAAGCTGAGATACGGAGGCACTAAGGCTCTAACAGCTAGAGTTAGTTGCTGAGTTGTGGAAGCTATCCCTTCACTGAACATTTTCTATCCCCTTTCTGTGGGCTCCTCAGCTTGCAATTTTATTGGATTTGCCTATGTCACTGTGTTTGTTATAGCTCATTTTCTTTATGGCTTAAACATTTTGTTTTTAATAATGATTTAGAATTAGATGTTGTAGAATGGTTTAGAATTAGATGTTGTAGAATCAGATGTTAGGGTAGAGAAGGCACCAAGAGAGTCACTATTCTGTATCTCAAGGAGAATTGAGGCTGACAAGTACAGGATGATAACTGAAGAATTTAGCAGCCTGTGGGGAGTACTCCTCAAAGTGTGGTCCTCAGGCCAATTCCAATCTTACTGAGAGTCTATAACAAGAATTGTTTAGAAACGTTTATGACAATTCAACTATATTATCCAAACGCAGCTTCTATTCTGTATGGGTGGATGTTTTTTTTTTTTTGCGATTTAACTTAAGTAGTAATGCCACTTTTGGGGCTTTATGACAATGTTGGTGTAGGGTGGCTTAAGACAAATAAAACAAAACATACAGGCCCTTGTCTATCATGGCAACTGTTTGAGAAGTACTGCTTCTTGGCCATGAGAGAAGAAAGGAGAAACATTGTAGAATATAGATTCAAGGGGAGTATTTTGGAGTATTTTTTATGTTGAAGAAGCTTAAGGACAGAAAATAATGTATAAGAAGAGAATTTATCAACATGTTGGTGGAATGAAGAGCATATCTGATCAGAGGCCACAAAGCATTAAAGAAAGTGCTTAGTGTTATATAGGCTCTTGCTCTTTACAATATGATGGAATTTTGTTTTTAAAGAATACAGAAGAATGTGGATACCCAACATGAGTTTAAATGTATTTTCACTGTAAGGCAACTAATGCTGTACAAGTGCCTCCTGGTAGTGTTTGGGTGGTGATGATAAGTAGTAAATTAAAAGCCATGGAAGAAGTCAGTGCTAGCCTACTGGGTACCACAGCATCTCCGAGAACCTGCTTAGGTCAATATATATATATGTTTTCTTTGGAGTGGATGAACTTCACCTGAAAACTGTATTATGCTCTTCTCAGTTTCCAACAGCTATCTGCTGGAGGTACAAATAAGACAAAGGACTAGCAATGAAAACAACTGTTCCAACTGTTTAAAAATCTGCTTTTAAAATCTGCACGTTCTTCTGTGAGCGTACGTGTGTCCCTGGAGAGAAAACACATGATTGCCCATCAGCTAGTTTATGTTTTCTGAATAAAAATGAGGGTAGTCTCAACTTTTCTTTCCTTTGATTTTTTTAAGATAGATTATCTGAAGGCCTAAGTTTACTCTTTTCTAAAACATGTTATATCTCAATAATTCAGTTTTGATGTGTACTTTATCTTATTATGAAAATTACATAGGGAAACATGTGGGCTTTCAACAATGTTAACACTGCTTTTGGCCTTATTTTTGGAGACGGATAAGTGTAATTAAATTTAAAATGTGGACTATGCTGGACTTGCACCTTTAGAGCATCCATTGTTGATTCACAGAAAAATTGCCTTAGTGTTTAGCAATGTGTTGAATTTGGAAAATTCAATCTATCTGTTTTGTCTTAAAACAAAGAGAGATGCTCATGGTAAATACTACATTTTTTGATGCATTAGACAAAGTTCAGAAATGTGAGATGATGGGTTTTGCTGCAGCTGTAAACTGTGAACACATTTGTATAAATCTGTTAAACATTTCATTCTGCCACTCAGCTCTGCAGCAGCATGATCACCACATCATATTTGATAGATTTAATTTTACTTCACTTTTCAGGGACAGTATGAATCTGTTTTAGTGAAATATTTGAGCAGTAACTATAAATCTTTAAGAAATGCATAAGCTGGACTACAGTATTGGAAACAATTAATTCTTCCAAACTGCTCATATTGACAGTCTGTGCATCAAGTCATTTTTATATTTTTATAATTTTAGACAATTTTATTTTTGTAAAATCCAAATCAACTTGGCTGATACATGTCTACTATGAACAATATGGGGTTACTTCTTTTTTTATTGTGAAAATACTGTACAGAGGGGTTACAATTACATGGGCAAGATAATGAGTACATTTCTTATCAAGCATTGTAGCGTCCTCCTTTGTTTCCCTTTCCTATCCCTTCTCATACTCCTCCTTCTCCCCTACCCAATCTTCCCCTCCCCCGCACCAAAGTTGTTACTTCTATATATGTTAATTGACTAAACTTTTTTAAAATTCACAATATAGTTAATACTTATCTTTATGAAAACCATCTTGGTTTGGGGAAAGAGTCAAACACTCAAAGTTATTAAAATGCATTTTCATTGATGTTTTTATCTGCTTTTGGCTAGATTTGGCTACTGTTGGACAGATCTTCTGCCCTAGTTATAGCGTACATCATCCTCTTTGCTGGACTGTGTGGATTTTGCCTAGAGATGATTGCTCAGCCATGTAGTCAGACTGAGAGCTGACAGCACTTCTTTGGCTTTTATCCTTAGCGATACTGGAAGGCAGTTTAGTACTTAGGAAAATACTTGTCATTTGATATCGAAAGTAATCTTTTTCTCCACAATTAATTTTCATTGTCACGCCAAAATATTGTGTTATTTCAAAAGCGTTGTTTAATCTTGAAGCCATAAATTTATCATTATTGTGATTCTGGGTTTTCATTTAATATGAATGATTTTTGACCTACATTTGTTTTCTTAACACATGTTTTCTTTGCTTTTGTTTGTAACTAGTGCTAACGGAGTCTGTAAATCATTCCATCATATATTGATTTGAGACATTTCCATTAGAACCAGATATTTATGGGTTGGGAGATAGCTCAGTGGCAGAATGCTTTCTTAGCATTTGAGGCCTTATTTGATCCTTAACACTGCCAAAATAAAAAGAGAAATAAGTGTTTAAGTTTATTAAATTTTTTAAAAAATGTAATTTGAAAAAAATATTAGAGCAAGGTTTTACAACATATTTTATTATCTTTGCTTCTATTCCTTTTCTGAAAAGTTTTAAAGATTTTACTTGTGTACCAAATAGCTATTTGGAATTTTTTAAAATGAATATCCATACATTTCAATTTTTATCTCTGGATTGTTCTTTATAAAGCCTTTTAAATGTTATATTTATCTTTTACTCTAATAATTTTGGTTTTATATTGTTCATCAACTGTACCTTAATTTGTGTCTGTGAATTGAATGTATTGTCAACAACCCCCAAAGTCATCCCCATAATTCTTTGCAAGCTCAGTTATCTATTTGAAAGAGATTACTCTCATCACTTAATAGTTTATTGAAATTTTATAGTATTTAGTATTTTATGAAGTATTGAATGGGGATAAAAAGCAGAAATGTAAAACATCCAAAATTCTTAGTTATCTTGGGAGGAAAACTGTAACTTTGGTGATGTTATGGACACTGGTGGGCAGATTTGACACCTTTCCTTTGTATTTCTTTTTATAAAACAAAATCATTGATGGTATATGTAAGTTATAATCTAAAGAAATGTGATTTTCAGGTATTTGCAAGCATTTCTATGCATGCATTATGTAAAATCACATTGCATTACAGTGTAAGGAGTTTATGTCTTTTGGGCAATAAAGGAAGATTTTTTTTTTCTGTGCGAACACTCCATTTGACCACAAGGAATTTTCTTTAACCTACAGAACATTCATGTTCTGGTGCATGATTTGACGTGGATACAAGTTTGTGTTTCTCGTTTTAGCATGTGCATTTGTAACTGTTACATGTTGAATTTCCTAAAATTCTACTAACTTGATAGTGTTTAGGTATGGAATTATTGTGACAATAAACAATAAGCATGTATAAAGCTTCTAGGAAATTCAAAACAGAATAGTTCTATTATGATCTTGGGCAAGGTGCCATAATGGTTGCATGCTGGGGGTGTGGGCTTTGTTGAGTTCACATGTTAAGTTCGTTTTTTCCATTAAGTACTTACCA
The DNA here is from genome assembly GCF_000151885.1 of Dipodomys ordii. Classification (NCBI taxonomy): domain Eukaryota; kingdom Metazoa; phylum Chordata; class Mammalia; order Rodentia; family Heteromyidae; genus Dipodomys; species Dipodomys ordii. The sequence continues at coordinate 1,237,596 of NW_012267244.1, read as the reverse complement.
AACTGTACATTGTACTTGCAGGAGAAATGTTGCAATTCCATGTGATAAGAACACCTCCTGGTCGAGGAAATGTTACTGTTGACTGGAAAATTATTGGACAAAATCTAGAACTCAATTTTGCTAACTTTACTGGACAACTCTTCTTTCCTGAGGTAAAACTATAAGGAAAAGTTTTACTATCACTTTTTAGAAGATACAGTGTATTTTGAGGAAATGGGATAGAAAATTATACCACTATTGTGTTTATTGTCATTATCGCTTTTTCATCCCCAGTTGGTATGAATTCTTTGATGGTGTACTTGTTTTTTCTCCATTTTTACTGTTTTTACATTTGAGCCAAGCCCTAGAGCCAATGCCTTTCATGCTACAATGGAATTTCAATAACATATCTGGGCAACACTGTCATGTTCTCTCTTTTTTTTGTACGGTTTTTATTGTAAAAATACTGTACAGAGGGGTTACAGTTACATGAACAAGTAATGAGTACATTTCCTATGGAGCATTGTTGATTCCTCCTTTGTTTTTCCCCTACCATCCCTTGCCTCCCACCTCCACAACTACATTCCGTAACACCCCCCCTGCCCACCTAAGTTGTAAACTTCATTTTCAACATAGTGTTGTGTACATATCATTGTTATGATGGGTTAACCTGTATCCCTCTTTAAGCATTTTGTTTTTTTCTTTTTGCTTGCTCCATTTCCAATTCACCATTTCAGCAAATCTTGGTTACTTACTACTTTGTCTGAAGCTTTTAATAATGGCACCTTGCTCATAGGATAAAATGTACATTAACCAGGTCAACATTCAGAATCTTCTTATAGGATTTGCTTTTGTCTGCCTGAAACCTTGTTTCTCATGTCAAGTGTGTTATTTAATTGAAGTTTTAACTAAATAACTCTTATTAAATGATCATATGTTTGCACACACAATTTATATGCCCCCCAAAAGCAGATTGCTTTTGTTCAGCAATACTACAGGCATAGATTTTTTTTTCTGTTTTAAACAGGGAATATTGAATAAGACAATATTTGTCCATTTGTTGGATGACAACATTCCTGAAGAGAAAGAAATATATCAAATTATTCTGTTTGATGTCAGGACACAAGGTAATACAGAATTCAATTGTGAACTTCTTTTGAGTACTTTTAGAGAACCAAAACAAATAATAGTTGTCATTTTTGCACTTAGCTTTTAGACAAATTTTAAATATTTAAAATTCTAAAATGTTTAAAAAATAAGATGCTTAAGATACTGTCGTTCGAGCAGAAATGTGAGATCCAAAAACACTAGGACAGTATGTGAATGTGAAATATGGACTCTGTTTGTCAGCTTGATGTTTTCTACTAGAGAAATGAGCAAAATAGAACCTTTATCAGTTCTGGTTACAGTATACAGCATGCTTCAGTGTGTGGGGCTGTAGTCTAGTGTTTACAAAGCAATGTCAGGCACCATTAGAATTCCTAATACGATCTCTGGTTTTCTAGGGGTTCCCCCAGCAGGGATTGCTCTGCTTGATACTCAAGGATATGCTGCTGTCTTGACAGTAGAAGCCAGTGATGAACCCCATGGAGTTTTAAATTTTGCTCCTTCATCAAGATTTGTTTTACTACAGGAGGCTAATGTAACAATCCAGCTTTTCGTCAACAGAGAGTTTGGGTCTCTAGGTTCGTTACTATGCAACGAATGGGGTTTTTGGGCAGGGTGTTCAAAATACTCTACTTCAAAGGATGCTCACAAAAATTAGGAAAGGATAAGTATTATTATTTATTAATCCAGGACAGTACTCAATATGTTCTTTGTGTATGAAAAGTTTAAAGGAATTATCTAGTTTCACAAAAGTGTGTCACATGAAGACATGGACTCTCAACAGCCAATAGGCTGGCACTGTGCCCATTAACCAGGCTGGATTTGTCCATCCTGGCTCTTCCACATTTCTCTTTCTGCTTTGGGTACATATCAAGGCACAAGAAAGCAAGTGAAACACACAAGACCCACTGAAGTGCAGGCTAAGAACTAGCACATCATCATTATACTATTGACAAAATAAGTCACACAGCCATACTTCAAGTTGAGCTCTGAGGAGTCAGCTTTTCCTAAAGAGGGACATAGCTGAGCCTTCACAGATGGTAAAGACCAGAAATACAGGAAGGGGTGAGGAATATGGGCCAATGGCACAAGCTACTGCAGGTGCTAAAGGACAGAAAAAGAGCTTAAAGTGAGACATTATTTAAAATTTAAAATAATCATCAAATTTTGTGTAACCAATGTATTAGGAGCTGTCAATGTCACATATGCCACTGTTCCTGGGATGCTGAGTCTGAAGAACCAAACAGAAGGAAACCTTGCAGAGCCAGAAGTTGATTTTGTCCCTGTAGTTGGCTTTCTGGTTTTAGAAGAAGGAGAAACAACAAAAGCCATCAACATTACTATACTTGAGGTAAAACTCCTGTTATTTCCTCATTGTTGTATGAAACCCAAAGTAGTCACCAAGAAAGTAGAAAATGGTAGACTATTCTATCAATGGTTGTAAGCAAATTTATAGCCCTTAGTAAGAGACTTCTAATACATTGACATTTTAAGATTTTATTTAAAGTCATGAAGACTAATACCACATGTTTATTTTTAGTTCTTTCTATGTTAAAAAATTACTGTCTTCAATATAAAGTTTTTGTAAGCTGCAATAGCTTCTAACTATGTGAAGTCATTTTCTGGTTTGATATTCCTGCTGGTCCCTTACTTTTAATTAAGCTTATTTCTTTATATGATTATATTTTTTGTCAAATCACATAGGAGTTTTGTAGTTTTTTGTTTGTTTGTTTCCATATGCCGACATCGGTGCATTTTATGATAGAAACATCTTCTGATAGAGACTTTCCTTGGGGAAGATGGTACTTGTAAGAGGTCCCAAAAGAGTGTTTTGATAATTTAGTAGGCCAGCAAATCCATATAGGTCAACATCATTGTGGACTGCACAGTTCAATCAGAGAAGGTGGAAAGTCATAGGTGGTTGATGGCATATAAGGGACCTATGATCAAACGTAATGTAATTGCTAGTGAATGAAACTGCTTTTTGAATGTTTTTCTTATTGTGAAATCATTGTATTGTTTTGGGTTTTAATGGACTTAGTGTTTCAGTTGCTTACATGTACTTCTAAGAGGTCCATGAAAAGAGTTAATATGTAGGGGAGAAGTTCAGATGGTTTTTAATTGAGAAAGAGAAGAGTAATAAGAATTGGAAAAAATATTTTTAATTACTCTAGTTTGAGATCCCATTTGGAAAACAATTTATTCTCCCCTTGGCTCATTTTAGTTAGTTTTATAAAAATATTAAGGAATGTTTTAATTATATATATTATTATAACGGTACTGTGACCATTTGATATGATAAGAACTCAAAATCCATAATATAAAAGACAACATTATGTAGCAGAATTTGTCAAAACTTGCAAGCAAACCATCTTTGAAATGTCTATTCTGTTAATGTAACTGGATGTAAGTACATGATTCCTTAGTTATATGAGCTTTTAAAGCAGAATTAGTATGTCGACTAGTGATTAATAGTAGTAACATTCTCTCTAGACCAAGTACTCATAGGAATTCTTTAAATTATTATTACAAGCCTATACTAATGTAGCTATTGCTTTCTTCATTACAAACATGGTTAAGTTAGGTTCTTCAGATTTAATTGTTACCCAAACTCACAAAATTTGGTGATAGACATTATTGAGTCTGCAGCTGTATTGTTTCCATTTGTCATTCTTCTTATTATTCATATTAGGCTTAGTTAAAAATTATAATAGTTAGGTGGTCTCCATTGCTTTTAACTTTTTCTTACAACCAGATATATGTTTAATTTTGTATGGTAATTTTTGGAATTTAAATATTTTCTATTCTGTTTATTTTCTACTGTATGTGTATATTTAAACACACATATGTGTACTAATATAAAAATAACATAAGGAGAATTCCTTGGAGAACATGATAAAAGGAATTTAATTAGTATAATTTTTTTTTCAGGATGATGTATCCGAGCTAGAAGAATATTTCCTGGTGAATTTAACTTGTGTTGAACTTATTATGACTCCTTTAACATCATTTCCTCCCAGACTAGGTATGGTAGGTTTTTGTTTCTTTTTGCTCTCGTCAAAAGAAGTAATTTTGTTTTGTAATCAGAAGTGACTGTTGTGACATTCATTAATCTCAACAATGTTTGACAATATTAGGCTTTTAGATTTAGTGACTACTATTGCAATTTTGTTCCTAGAACAATCTAAAGACATTAAAATTATTGCATGATACTTCTTAAATTTTACAGCAATTTTATAACCAAAATTTTAATGCTTAAAATGCAATGTTATTTCTTTAGAAAACATTTTTCTTACGACATTTTTCTTTTAAAATTTAGCTATTTGCATTAGATCTCCAAGCTATGTTAGTTCCCAATATGTTAAGCCTATCTTTCATTTATGTGTTTGTTTGTGCTTGGGTTCTTTCTTTGACTTTGATCTTTTTCCTTTTCATGCTTTTAGAAAAGACACAGTTAATGCATTACAGACTGAAAGGTAAAACTTGAATCTGGTAGAAATTTATGTAGCTTCCCTAAAAAAAAAGATGCAGTCCTGTGTTTGAACCCAATCTCCCATTTCCACTTTGAACATTTAGTATTGGGAAATTGTGTTGGAAGCCTCTAGGTGTGGTTGGGTGGTGATGAGTAAGGAGAGAGTGGCCTGCCTGCTGCCCCATTGAATAGGAGGAGGTGTGCTGCCTTGAGGAGAAACTAATCTGGGATAGGAAGATGCAAGGACACATATAGTTCCACCTGGAACAGTATTCTCTGTTCCCTCTGAGTGACAACTCTGAAATGAATGAATATCTTTTATTTCTACATGTTATTATTAGGCAAGTTTTAACTCTTGCAAAAAAGAATAGATGATTATAATGACTAGGCCATTTGTACAAATATTATTACAAGGCAATTATTTATGCTAAATAAACCTAACAAAATACTGCCTATTGCTGTTTTACTCATATTACAGTCTTATTGGCTGTTCTCCAATTCATTTGTTGCTAATGCTTTGTACAAGCTTAATTTCTTACATCTTTCCATTGTGCTGATAAAGTTGAGACTAAAGGAAGCTTTATGTTGTCCCCCAAATTATAGCTAAGAAATGGTAAAGCACTTGGATGACATAGTCTGCTTTTAGAATCTCTGGTTGTTTAGCTTCTAGTCTAATAGAAATCCTGAGTGCTGGTATCTTCAGTTAAGAAAGAATCAGACTCCCTATGCTTTTTCCCATGGAGGCAGTTGTCTTAAGTAACCTAGACCCAAGGTAAAGGACAAACTACTAAAAATAACTGCATAAAGCTGGACCCTGGTGGCTGTAATCCTATCTACTCAGGAGGCTGAGATCTGAGGATCAAGGTTCAAAGCCAGCCTGGGCAGGAAAGTCTGTAAGTCTCTTCTCTTCAATTAACCACCAGAAAACTGGAAGTGGCATTGTGGTTCAAAGTGGCAGAGCACTAGCCTTGAACAAAAGAGCTCAGGGACAGTACCCAGTCCCTGAATTCAAGCCCCATGACTGACAACAATAATGATAATGATAATGATCATGATCATCATCATCATCATCATCATCATAGCTGCATAAAAACTAATGAGGGTTAGGTACCAGGGGCTCACATCTGTAATCCTAGCTACTCAAGAGGCCTAGATCTGAGAATCACAGTTAGAAGGTAGGAAAATCTGTGAGACTTGTATCTCCAATTAACCACCCAAATGCCATAAGTGAAGCTGTGTCTCATATGGTTGAGCCCCAGCCCTAAGCACAAAACAAAAACAAAAACAAAAAAACAGCTTGTGGATAGTGCTTAAACCCTGCGTTCAAGCCCCAGGACTGACACAAAATAAACTCCCCATACAAAAACAAAAACAACAATGTTAGCTTTAGTTTAAACTGAATAGAAGGTATTAGTAACCTACTGGATTTGATGGGCAGAATAAAAAATAAAAAAGATAGGACTTTACTTCTCTAATTAGGCTCTTGTTAACCCTTCCAACCCTTACCCCTTTTTCTCACTTGTCTGATTTGTATCCCCGTTTCTGTCTTTGTCTCTCATTTATACTTGTATATTTGTATTATACTTGTCTATTTATACTTGTATACTTGTATATTTCTCTGAACCATTTTCTGACTTTCTCCTCTTGTTTTCCATCTCCACTTTCCATTCTCCATTCCCTGAAATGGTGATCTTAAACAGACTTGCCAAATACTATTAAACTCAAGAATAAATCCACACCCTGATTTATTGTTTCACAATGTTCTTATTTGCCTAAAAAGTATCAATGACTCTTGTGAGCAAATTGTATTCTTTCAGGTGTTATATTTGTCTTTACTTTCTTAAGTATCTTTTGAATACTGTCAACAGTAACTATATAAGGAATGATTTAATCTCAAATAGATTGCCTTTAATTTCTACCTTCAACAATGCTTTAAAAAAGTTTATATTCATAATGTTATCTTTGTTTAACAGCATTTCTGTGGGTTTTTTTCAGACTCAGAGGGTTTGACTGCTCAAATTATTATTGATGCTAACGATGGCGCCCGAGGCATCATCGAATGGCAGCATAGCAGGTAAGCCCGTGACTGGGTGCGAGCCTTTTCCTGGGCTTCTGATTCTTTACTACCAAGAAAATTAACTTTATAAGAGAAAAATGGCTGCATTCTCTTTATTGTAGGTTTGAAGTCAGTGAAACCTATGGAAGTCTAACCCTGGTAGCCCAGAGGGGCAGAGGGGCCTCTGGCCAAGTCTCCTTGTTCGTGTATGCCCAGAATTTGGAAGCTCAGCTGGGGTTGGATTACATCTTTACTCCAATGGTGGGTCTCAACTTGTATCACAGAGGACAGTTCAGGTGGAGTTGTAATCATTAGTCCTTGTGAATTATAGTGACTTAGGCAAATATATTAACTATTCCATTCTGAAATAAAATATTTCCATATGAAGGAACCATTTTTACACTAATTTACTCATTTGAACTGAATTTTTCTATTATTCTAAAGATTATTTCTGTATTCAGTAACTATTTTATGGCAAGAATTATGGGAGAATAGAATATAAGGAATATTTATCATTAGATGACCTCACCAAAATGTTTATTATGCGTCTTGAATATTTTAATTCTTTTTATTTCTTTTTTCAACTTATTGAAACCCCTTAAGTTTTCAACGTACTTTTTATTTTGTCTTTACATGTCTTCTATTTTTTTAATATATATTTTTATTGTGAAGATACTGTACAGAGTGGTTACAGTTACATGAGTAAGGTAATGAGTACATTTCCTATCAAGCATTGTTACCCCCTCCTTTGTTTTTCCCCTACCATCCCTTCCCTCCCTACCTCTCCAACTCCTCCCTCCCCCCCAAGCCCCCAGGCCCAAAGTTGTAACGTTTGTTTTCAACATAGTGTCTTGTACATCTCACTGTTACAATGGGTCAACCTGTATCCCTATTTAAGCATTTTATTTTTTCCCTTCTCCTCCCCAAATTAGAAAAATGTATATACAAGATGCAGGGCACCAGAATCAAATAGTGTCCACAGGAGTTACACTGTTGGGGAGGAACCTACCAAAGAAACAAAAAAAAAAAGATAGAACATTATAAATACATTACAAACAATAGCAAGCAAGAAAATAAACAACACTTGTGTCTCTATCTTTTGCTTAACATTATCTTATTTGGTTATATGTACATAGCTTTTGACCTTTTCTGCTTGTCCTCGACTTATACTAGTTATTGCAAATAAGGGAAACCATGGGACCTATGTTTCTTTGGGCCTGGCTTACTTCAC
>NW_012267244.1:1214245-1226576 GCF_000151885.1 Dipodomys ordii | reverse complement strand
TGGGCGCTGTCCCTCAGCTCTTCAGCTCAAGGCTAGCGCTCTACCACTTGAGTCACAGCGCCACTTCCGGCTTTTTACTTTTTGCTTATGTGGTGCTGAGGAATCGAACCCAGGGCCTCAGGCATGCAAGGCAAGCGCTCTACCACTGAGCCACCTTCCCAGCCCCATCTTTAGCTTTTTTAAAACAAATTTTTATTAACAAGGAGGGTATCACTGTGACATTTCCATACATTCATACAAGGTTCCCCATCAAATTTACCTTCTCTATCATCCCCCTTTACTCTCACTACTTGAAAAACAATTTTAACACATTTCATTGTTCTATTTTTATATATGCAAACTAATTTATCCACCTTATTTATTTCCCCCCAAAACTTGTTTTGAATATTCATACTCAACCCCTAACTAAAGGTGTTTAATTTATATTCCTGTAATTTGTTTATTTTTAATATATATTAATTGTTCTAAGGGTTTTCACTATAGTATTTCAGACATGGATATATTACATTTAATCGGAGTAATCCTCTCTATGGCTTTCTCTTTCATGGTCCCTCAATCCTATTGATTTACAACTTTCACTGAGATTTCTCCTATCATCGTCATACAATGAATGTTGCAGTGTATTTCAAAATGATTCACTTTACATTGTTCTATTTTCCTCTTTCCCTCAAAACTCTAAGTAGTACCATAGTTAGACTCATGCTCTCTTCCTCTCTCTATGTATAAGTATATATAATATGCTCATAAGTACATGTCCTTGAAAAAATGTATCTTCTAAGTTTCACAAACAAGCAAAAACATGATCTTTGACTTTTTGAAGTTTATTATATTCAACACTAAGACTTCCAGTTCTATCCACTTTCCTACAAATGACTGATTTCACTTTTCTTTATGGGTATAAATATATATATAAATATCTAATATACCATGGCATATATTTTCTATTGTTGGACATGCTGTCAATCAATATATAAGAAATATTTATGCATAACAAAAATTTATGACAGCATTGTTCACAAGAGCTAGACTTTGGAATTAGACAAGGTGCTTGGCTTTCTAGCTTTTGAATTTCTTTAGATGTACCTATCTGTGTTTTACTCATATACTCTATAAAATGTGAATAAAAATATAATCAATCTTACAGGGATACAGTGCAAATTAAGTGATTTAATGTAGACTGAACAAGTGGTATGTCCTTATTGGTATTAGTTTTTAGGGCTCCTATTAGTATTTTTATTAGTTGGGTAAATAGAATGCTCTTGCCTTTGAAATCTTTTGGGTTATAATTTTAACTCATTATAGTTCTGTTAAATTTTCTTAGCAAACAAGCATTTTATTTAGAAAAGTGATGGTTCTGATGTTTCCATCATTTTCACAAATTACCTGGCTGATGGCCAAGAACATTCCCATAAAGTCATGATGACAAGTGTCATTGTTTTGATTCCGTTTCGGCAGTGGGAAATATCACTGCTTGAATTATGTGATATTTTGTGTTCACTCATTAGAGGTATCTTTTCATCAGGCTGACAAACCTGCCTTCTGTTCCAAGATTAAAAAGTATTTTGGTATTTTGAATGAACGTGAAAATTCATTAAATGACCTTAAGCATTTCCCTTTTACAAAGGGAATGATAGGGCTGGGAAGGTGGCTCAGTGGTAGAGTGCTTGCCTCACACGCGTGAGGCCCTGGGTTTGATTCCTCAGCATCACAGAAGCAGAAAAAAGTGGTAGTGGCACTGTGGCTCAAGTGGTAGAGCGCTTGCTTTGAGCTAAAGAGCTGAAGGACAGCGCCCAGGCCCGGAGTTCAAGCTCCAAGACTGACCCCCCAAAAAAGGAATGATATTCTAAAAATGACCACCTTAGACTTGTCCATTTCCAATAAAATTTGTACCCTTGTTTCAGTATTTATAACCTCTTCTATCTTCATTTATCACTTGCATGTTGTTTTTTTGGCAGCTTTAATCACTATCCTTGCTAATGACGATGGCCCTGGAGTTGTGTCCTTTAACAACAGTGAGCACTTTTTCCTGAGAGAACCAGTAGCTGTCCACGTGCAGGAAAGTGTTGCAGTACTGTACATTGTCCGGGAACCTGCTCAAGGACTGTTTGGAACTGTGACAGTTCAATTCATGGTGACAGACGTCAATTCTTCAGTAGAGTCAAAAGATTTGACTCCTTCCAGAGGTTTTATTGTTTTAGAGGAAGGTGTTCGATTCAAGGTAGAGTATGAACTTAATGAGAACAGATTGTCTTTACAACTTACAAATAATTTTCTCTTAGTGGCATATTCTTTATACCTTTTTATGCCTCTAAGTGGTGAGAGATAAATTTTTTATGAATAACTGTGTGTCAAGAGCTGTTATGTTATATAGTGTGAGTGTGTGTGTGTGTGTGTGTGTGTGTGGAGAGAGAAAGAAGAAAATAGGAAAAATTTGTTCTCAATAGAGAAATATGTGTATAAATAAAAGTACATATTTTGATATTTTAAATTTCAAGCCTATCCAAATGGCATACTTTATATTTTTTAAAAACTTTTGATTCATAGAACTAACATTACAGGCCATTCATTTCTTTTTGTTTTGCTCATTCTTAATAAAATGTAGTTGTTTGAGAAGGGGAGTCATTTATTGGAGAAAAGATGCTAGATTTGACATTTGTTATGAATGTAATCTGTACATAGAAGTTTGCCTTCCAAAATTCTTTTCCTATGCATTAATTTTCTCTTTCTGCTACTAAACTTTATAATTCGTTTATTTCAGTTCATTTTTGCAGTTCTGGGGATTGAACCCAGGACCTTGTGTATGCTTTATGAGTGCTCTGGTACTGGAGCGATGTCTTAGCCCTAAAGTTAAACAGATCGTTTAATAATTAGATAATTTTCATAGTGATGTGCTTTGTAAAGTTCAACATATGTTCGTGTTTGATTATTTTTATTTTTTTGAAAATTTAAAACATTTTATTGATTTGTTCAAAAGTCTTGGCATGACCATATAATTTGAAGTGAAATAAGAATTTGCTGTTGTTTTATTCACATTTTTATTCATCTATTATCATTTATTGTGTTTTTTCCTGAAGTCTCTTTTTTTCAGTTTATTGAAAGCTCTTTCTGTTTTATTAGGCATATTAAATGTTAGCTCATAAGAGTTAGGCAGAATTCTTTTTTTTTTTTTTTACAGTGAAAGCACGGGTTATACTGTGGGGGAGGGACATACAAAACAACAAAGAAATAATCTTATAAATGTGTTAGAAACAATTGCATGAAAGAAAAAAAAGCATTTGAATACATATTTCCCTAACATCAACTTATTTGACCTTTTCGAGTTAAGCAGAATTCTTAACCCACCGAATTCATTTCTACCTGTTTTTGTTTTGAAGTATAAACAGTAAAATATACTAATCTTAAGCATATAGATGAATGACTTTAAAAATACGTTTGTCTACATGTAACGTGTTCAAATGAAGATACTCAACATTATTAGTGTCTAGAAAATTCTCCCTTTGCCTTCCATGGAAAGTATTTTCTATTTTTTAATGCTGAATACTCACTTCGCTGTTTCTCAAATTTGTTTAAATAGAATGAAATAGTATCTACTCTTTGTGTTGCCTTCCTTCATTCAATACAATTCTTGAAATATCTATGGCCGCACTATACAGTAATTGGTTCTTTTATCGCTGAATTGGTTTGCTTTTGACTGAATAGGATATAATTTGTTTATTCATTTTCCAGTGGGTGAGCACTTTATTTCTATTTTGTGCTTCCTATGGCTACCACTGCTTCTAGACTGAATCCTAAACCAGACTGAGACTAATAGAGTTATGCAGCCAAGGCAGGGTCGAATGCATGTGCTGTTGTTAATTGTCATAGTTTTGAAAATCCCCAAAACATATTGGGGGCAGTATTAAATTAAAAAAGATTATTCTCAAAATACTATTGGTTGTCAAAGTGTTTGAGGAATTTCTCTGTGTATGTGTTGGAACAATGTTGTATTTCTACTAACTTAATCCTTTGCTTTTGTTTTCAGACCCTACACATATCTGCCATATTAGACACAGAACCAGAAATGGATGAACATTTTGTCTGCACCTTGTTTAATCCAACTGGAGGTGCTAGATTAGGGACACGTGTTCAAACGCTGATCACAGTTTTGCAAAACCAGGCCCCATTAGGCTTATTCAGCATCTTGGCCGTTGGAAATAGGTAGAGTTTATTTATAAGGATATTGTCTTTTTTAAAACTAGGAGGGGAATATTTTTGTGATTAAAAATGTGCAAGGAAATTGGTATTTTGTTTTAGTTTAGTTTTTTTGCTGGCCATAGGATTGAAATCAGGGTCTTTTATTTTATTTTTTCCTTTTTGGTCGGTCATAGGGATTGAAATCTAGGCCTGGGCACTGTCCCTCAGCTCTTCAGAGAAGCCTAGCACTCTACCACTTGAGCCACAGAACCACTTCTGTTTTTTTGGTGGTTTATTGGAGATAAGAGTCTCACAGACTTTCCTGCTGGGCTGGCTTTGAACCATGATCCTCAGATCTCAGCCTCCTGAATAGCTAGGATTACAGGTATGACCCACCGGCACCTGGCTGAAACCAGGGTCTTAAACTTACTAGGTAAACATTCTACCACTTGAGCCATGCCCTTATATGTTCCTTAAAATTTTTTTTTTCCACATTTGGCTGAGCCAGTCTTGGGACAGACATCCTCTAGTTTCACCTGCTGGAATTACAAACATGTGGCATCATAATCAGTTCTCCTTATTTAAAAAGTGGGTTTTGCAAAGAACTCCCACTCATCTGGTTGAACCACTACTAAATATCCCCATGCTGCTGATCACATGTATGGTGTATAACATGTGAACACCGTTAATATTACAGACTGTGATAGACAATTTGCTCCAGGAAAGTTAGAATGAACTTGTGACTTTAAATGAGCATCATTATTCCACAATACTGTGAAATTCCGGAAATTACGTAATCACTTAATCACAATAAAAAAAAAGAACCTTGGGGAAGGGAGAGAGGGAGGGGATGGTAGGGGGAAAACAATGGAGGGGCTAACAATGTTCAAGAGGAAGTGTACTCATTACCTCACTCATGTAACTGTAACCCTCTGTATAGTATCTTTACAATAAAAAAATAAAAAATAAAAAGTGGGTTTTGAATTTAACTCTAGAAGATTAAATTTAGAGAAATTATAAGTGGCCTGGTAACAGGAGCATAAAAACCTAAATAAATCCTAAACAGTGGTGTCAATAGAATTCTCATATTCTTGGAACTGGTACTTATAGGTTAAGAGCTTCACTATTTTGTGTTTTTAATCACAATAAAAAACAAGAAATAATATAAATAATATTTTGTTATTGTTGTAAATCTGAGTTTTCTATCTGGTTTAATCTGGGTGGGTTAGCCACAAAGAGGGTTGTTTTGTATGATCCTATTGCATTTCTTCAAACTGTTCAAATGTTTATTAACATCTTGGAGCTTGAAAATTTCCTTTAGGAGCTGTCCAATTTTATGAGATTTTTATCATAAAGTATTTTAAGACCTCTAGTTTTAGTATTATGCTAAGAATTTCCTCACTTTATTTTTCTATCAGAGATTGGATATATGTGTGGAGAAGTTTAAGAATGAAATTTATTTCTCTTTCAATTTATTCTCCATCTAATATGAAATTTCTGATCTTTAGTTTTTTTGGGGGGGTCTGGTCCTGGGGCCTGAACTCTGGGCCTGGGCGCTGTCCCTCAGCTCTTCAGCTCAAGGCTAGCGCTCTACCACTTGAGCCACAGTGCCACTTCCGGCTTTTTTCTTTTTGCTTATGTGGTGCTGAGGAATCGAACCCAGGGCCTCAGGCATGCAAGGCAAGCGCTCTACCACTGAGCCACCTTCCCAGCCCCCTCTTTACTTAATTTTTGTGGCCATGGTTTCAGTGTTGCATTTGTGCATCAAAAAAAGCTACATAAGTGAATATTTTTGAGTGCTAGAGTCAATGTATCAACTTTTTGGATTCCCAGATTGTGAAAATTTAGGTCAAGTACATGCTGCCCATATTGTGTACAGTTAAATATATAAAAATATGCTTTTTTTTTTGCTTTGTTTCTTGTTTCTATAGAGCAAGCTCTATAGATGTTGAAGAATCCAACAGGACCGTATACCTAAATGTGTCACGTGCCAATGGCATTGATTTAGCTGTGAGTGTGCAGTGGGAAACAATACCTGAAACAGCCTTTGGAACAAGTATGTTTAATATCTTATAAGAGAAAAACATTTAAACTAATTTATCACATGGATAAGACTCACATGATTTCCATGCATCTTATTGAATGAATCTATTGAAAATGGAGAACAGATAGCTAATTCTATTATTGCATCGACGAGTAATTATTAAGCACCTATTATGTACTAAACATGGAATGGAGCCCTTGGAGCTTAGCATTTAGAAGCTGCCAGGAATAAATCAGTATAAATCAGTGTGTAGTGTAAATTTGAACAAATGTTGTAAAGGGAAAGCTGGCAATGTTAAAAAAAACCCCACATATGAAAATGTTTCTCAGGGGTGCCAGTGTTTGAAATAAGCTGAACAATGAGTAGAGATTCGTCATGGAAAGAACTGGGCTGAAGGGTTGGAGATTGTCAGGGTAACAGACTCGAAGCCTAAAATGCCAGATTCTAAGTGAAGAACCAGAGTGGAAAATGGGCACAGAAATAAAGGACAGGATTGATGTTGATGTGTTAACAAAGAATTAGAGGTATTAACCTTTTATCTTTGTTTAATTGAAAGTCTCTGGGTAGTTCGAGCATGATCATCTCTGCATTTTGGTGATATTATCCATAGTGCTATACAAACAATGGTTTGTTTAGAAGAGCAGAGAGGACATGGAGAGACAGGAAAAAGGCAACAATGATGGTAGTTTAGACCCAGTGGTGGACTGGATTTGAGGGCAGACAAAGAAATGCCAGGAATAAATCCTAGTTTCCTAACTTATACAGCTGGGTGGAGGTCATATCATTCAGGAAAAAAAAAGGGAATTCAGAAAGAAAAGCAAATATTATTCTTGTGGTGGAAATAAAAATGAATGTATTTTAACACATGTTGAGTTTGAGTTATTTTTGAGAAGATGTTAAGGTCTCTACTGGAAAATAAGCTTGGTTAGATATTTTTTAATTTTTCCCAAATTGAGGCTTGGATGGGGTATCTGACACTTTCATGCATTGGCTGGCACTCTGTCACCTGATCCACATCTCTAAACCCTAAATAGTTGTTTGTTTGATTTTGTATTTGGTAATCTTTTGCGTGCATTTTATTCAAACACATGGAAAGAAAATTTACAACCAGTAACAGGTTTGGAAGACCTGATGAGAAACTCAGAATATGGGATTGCAATCACTAGCAGAAGAGTGCATTAAAATGGAGGAGACAATCTGGGGCATTTGCTGGTTAGAAGACCAACAAGATGAGAATCTAAAGAATAACCATTACTGTTAGGATTTCAGAAAGCTATAATGAAAAACATCAGGTGCTTTTTGTAGAGAAAGATTGGATGTGAATATCATAATGAATGAAGGTGCAGGAACAAATGCTGAAAATTCATGCTATTATGCCTGGCTAGGACAATAAAGTCAAAGAAGGTGGTGATGTGGCATTGGATTCAGAGCCGTTTTTGGTTGTTTAGGTTGGAGAGATGGGTAAATGATTTCCAACTCCATTCTATTACTATCATTTGGAGTCTGCATTGTGGAAGTATTTGCATGAATGTAGATTCTAAAACACTACCAGTCACTTCTTCATTTGCCTTATTGAATTATGGTACAGAATGTCATGTTTCAGGATCACTAAGGATTGGCAAAGGAGAGTTATGGCCCTCCTCCTCCTCCTCCTCCTCCTCCTCCTCCTCCCTCCTCTTCTCCTTCTTCTCCTTCTTCTCCTTCTTCTCCTCCTTCTCCTCCTCCTCCTTCTCCTCCTCCTCCTCTTCCTCATCCTCTTCTCCTTCTTCCTCTTCTTCATCTTCTTCTCATTCTCCTCCTCCTCCTCTTCCTTCTTCCTTCTTTCCTCTTTTTTCTGCCTTCTTTCTTCTTTTATCTTCCTTCTTCTTTTTTTCTTTTTTATTGTGAAAATACCACACAGAAGGGTTACAATTACATGGGCAAGGTACTGAGTACATTTCTTATCAAGCATTCTTGCCTCCTCCTTTGTTTCCCCTTCCCATCCCTTCCCATCTCCCAGCCCCCTCATCCTCCCACCCCTGGCCAAAGTTGTAAAGTTTGTTTTTCGACATAACGACTTGTACATCTCCTTGTTTCAATGGGTCCACCTGTATCCCTAGTTAAACCATTTGTTTTTTCCCTTCCCCTCCACAAATTATACCAACATCAAATACAGTGAAAGCAGGGGTTATACCGTGGGGGAGGGACATACAAAGCAACAAAGAAATCATCTTATAAATATGTTAGAAACAATCACAAGAAAGAACAATACATTTGAATCCTTATCTTGGGATTCATTTCACCTAACATCAACTTATCTGACTGTTTCTGTTTGTCTCAGACATATACTAGTTATTACAAATAAGGACTTGGAAAAAATTATATTAAGTGAAGTAAGCCAGGCCCAAAGAAACATAGGTCCCATGGTTTCCCTTCTTTCTTCTTTTCTCTTTTTTCTTCTTCCTTTTTTTGATGCCTGTCTTGGGGCTTGGACTCAGGGCATAATTACTGTCCTTGAACTTTTTTTCTTTTTTCTTTTCTTTCCTTTTTTTTTCCTCTCAAGGCCAGCTCTCTATCACTTTGAGACACACCACCACTTCCTTTTTTTTTGGCGATTAATTGGAGATAAGAATCTCATGGATTTTCCTGACTGGGCTGGTTTTGTGATCTGAAGACCTCAGCCACCTGAGAAGCTAGGATTACAGCCATGAGTTACTAGTGTCTGATTACTTGTTTAAAAGTTAACATAATAGGCATTTGTTGGATTTTTAGGAAAGACAATCTATAATGGATATGCTATAAGTACTGACTTTCTGCATTCTTGGACTGACATTTTTGTATGTTCAAACATTTCCTTTATAAGGAGCCTCGTTTTCAACCTTGAATCTTGTTCTTGTTGCATCATGAGCATACTATTAGCCTTGGTGTAGTCATGATCATTCATAATAGAATTTTCAGTAGTTCTTCATTAGAGGATAGTTTTCTCTTCACTCTTTTCATTGTAACACAGGAGTGTAGGATATGTAGAAGTAATAGGTATTTGACCAAACCTTGACAGTCATTTGAAATTTGTATGTTTTCATTATCATTGTTAAAATGTGTAAAATATAAAATGTCATTGTTAAAACATGTAAAATGTAAAATGTACAGTGAGAAACCACTAGAAGGTGCAGTTTCAAAATACTGTGTAAGTTCTAAAATCTGCATTCAGCATATTTCTGCAAAACATTTATTATTTTTAAGTTTCTTGGTTATATTTTCACCACATTTATGAAAGTTGACTTGTTTAACATATTTTTCTTTTAAATCCACATTCAGAATTTGTTTTAAAATAGGCTTTGGAGGGCTGGAAAGGTGGCTCAGTGGTGGAGTGCTTGCCTTGCATGAATGAACCCTGGGTTCGATTTCTCAGCACCACATAAACAGAAAAAGCTGGAAGTGGCGCTGTGGCTCAAGTGGTAGAGCACTAGCATTGAGCTGAAGAGCTGAGGGACAGTGTCCAGGCCCAGAGTTCAGGCCCCATGACCTACAAAAAAAAAAGGCTTTGGAAAAGTCTATATGTACTTAAAGTATTAGTATTTTTCTTATTTATAAGAGTTACTATTTTCAGTTATTCTGAAATTTTCTAGCGTGTCTCAGTTTCAGTATGTCTTCCTATCTGCCTCTCTCTTTCTCTTTCCCTCTCTCTGTCTCTCTCTTTCTCTCTCTCTCACACACCCACACACACACACACCATGGCAAGATTTTTATGTGTAGTTATACATTCACTAGTCTCATTGTTTAATAATAAATTACATAAATTATGAAAGAGAAAGAGATAATACACTAATAAATAATCATGTTTCTTAGGAGGAATGGATTCTGTCTTTTCCACATTTCAAAGTTTTTTGAACAAGTCATCTTCTGGCTGGTGTTTCTTTGCTCTAGAAGATTTGACATATGGAATAATGTTAAGAAAATCATCGCTGACTGTTTACCGATGGCAAGGAATTTTTATTCCAGTTGTGGTAAATATCTTTTTATGAGACTGACGTGCTACCTATTAGTCTAACGAGGCACCTAATATCACTTTTTCAAAATGATACATAGAATAAAATGTGCAGGTAAATTTTGAACACAGCATGAATTACTATTGTTCTGATTTCTAGGATTTAAATATAGAAAATCCTGAAAGCTGTGAGGCCTTTATCATTGGCCTTTCCCCCTACATAGTGGTTACTCATGAAGAAAGAAATGGAGAAAGGCCTTCTGCTAGCAGTGTATATGCATTCACCTCTGAATTCAAGTTATTTCTGGTAAAAATAATCTTTTTTTTCTTTTTAAAATTATCTTTAAGTGGTGTACAAAGGAATTTCCATTCCTGAGTATGATGCATCTTGATCAATATTACCCCGCCATCATTCTCTCCCAACCTCACTCATACCCTCAAATTTCCTGGTTCCATTTTCATATATGTACAATAATTATGAAGACTGCATTCATCCACTCTTCCTCTCTCAATTTTTTTTCCTCAGACTGCCTAAAAGAAACTCAGATTTGTAACAGTAATCAAATTGAAGATAATGTTTGTTCAATGTTTTAAAATTGTATTTGTATTACCTCTAAGTAATTGTACAAAGGAGTTACCACTCAGCAAAACAGTTTATGAATGCAAGGTAAAGATGAAAAAAAGAACTCTTCGCAAGCTGTTATGTAGGAAGGTATCTTAATTCAGGGTTAGATTTGTGCCTTTTCAAAGGACAATTTGGTTTACCCACAGATCAGGACAATTCTTCAAACACTAGGAGCCTAGTCTTTTCCTTAAAGTCATCATTTTAATTTATTTCTTCTCTTCTGTCTTTATTGCAGGTACAAACCATCATTATTCCACGAAGCTCTCAAGTGAGACATTTTACCTCAGACACTCAAGATTACCTAATTATTGCAAGCCCAAAAGTCGACTCTGAATTTACTCAGGTTTGATTCATTTAAAATAAAGTTCTAAAATACTCCATGTTGCTTTGTAAACACTGACATAATTTGATTTTATTAAAAATGCAAAAGTAAAATGCAAGTATGGTCATAGTTAATTTTTAAACAGCAGAGTGAGGAATACTGTATTTTCATCAAGAGCCAAAGAAAGTATAACAATAAATGTGTACATTTAATTTAGAATTGAGTTGGAAAACATTACAGAAAAAAATGTTATGTAAGTAGACAACTGGTATTACTAGGTACTCGTGACTAACACTGGCAAGTGAGCACTCAGTTCCACCACAGAAACTTCATATTTCCTTCATATGCTGTAGTGGATTGCTAATAATGCTTACTTAATGAGTTTTCTCACTCAGACTACCATCTTATTTTCACCTTCTTATTTGTAATCCAATAATCTTGTTGACATAAAGCTACCATAGCGAAACTAATCATTTCCCCAACACCAAATTCAAAACACCAGTTGAAACCTAGACTCACTCCTTCTGCTCACAGTGGAGGACAGGGCCTGTTGTGGAAACCAGTCCTCTCACTTGGATTCATTTCCTTTCTTTCATGTTTACTCATACCCTCCATTACTGATATTTGCATCTTTATGAACTTGTTACAATTGGCATAAGTGTTCAAGAGTTGCCCTCATATCTGCAATTACAGTGACTTAGAGGTAGAGATTGGGAGGGTCGCAGCTTGAGGCCATCTTGGGCAAAAAGTTAGTGAGACCCTCACCCCAATAACAAGCAGAGCATGGTTCTGTGTAATTTCAGGTACAAAGAAGGTATAAGCGCAAAAATCATAGGCCAGACTGGACCTGGCAAAAAGCATAAGACCCTTAAACATAACTAAACCAAAAAAGGCTAGGAGTGTGGCTCAAATAATAGGGTACTTAGCCAAGAACCAGGAATTCCTGAGTTAAAAAAAATCCCCAAAGTTGCACATTTAAAACTGGTACCAATTCTAAAACAGAACTAGACAAGACAACAACCAAAGGCTGAGTTGGGGACTAATGGGCCCCCAGTTTTTGTTTTTTTTTGGTCGGTCATGGAGCCTGAACTCTGGGCCTGGACACTGTCCCTCAGCTCTTCAGCTCAAGGCTAGCGCTCTACCACTTGAGCCACAGTGCCACTTCCAGCTTTTTTCTTTTTGCTTATGTGGTGCTGAGGA